>NC_048224.1:98196300-98208349 GCF_002007445.2 Ailuropoda melanoleuca
AAAAAAAAAAAAAAACTCATGTGCCTTACTTACCTCTGTTAACTTACCAGTCACAGACCCAGAGTACATACTCATTAAATTTTTTTTGAATGTAGTTAGACAGTAACTGTCTTCTGCTGGTGATTTTCCTAACAAAGTAAATAGACTATGTAGTAATTTAAGCAGTATATTATGTTGTGAATTCTTTTTCTTTGCTTAATAGCTAAGTACTGATACTGGATTTTTGGATAATTTTCTGAAATAGGATCTTCACATATATTCCTAGAAATATTTAAATATGTGAGAGTTAATAAAGTAGATGGAAAACATTCAAAAATACATTGTATGGAATTTACTATTTTAAAAAATGGCCTAATATATTTTTATAGTATATGTTGCCATTATTTACTTGTATACACTTTAAAAGGTACTCAATCTTCTGCATAGAAATGGAAAAATATTGCTGGGGATAATTTCACTCTGAGGAAGTGTCCTAACTTCAATGCAGGGTCTATTTTCTTTTCTGGGACCTTTATAAGGAAGTTCTTTATTCTGTCAGAGGAAGCAGAATAAAATGTTCCCCTATTTACCATCATATACAAAAAACAATCTGCCTACCAGAGAACATTGATAATGGCAAATGGAATATAGCCAGAAAACCAAACATGAATGCCAGTCCTCAGATAGAGAAATGAATGAAAAGCTACAGCACTCCAGGGTCATTCCTATTCTCTAATAAATTGTTCAGTAAATATTTTTCCTGAGGATAATGGTGAAAAAGAAGTCCTCCTTTAGAAATCAATGTTACTGGAATGATGCCTTGAGCAAGGACGTAAGCAATGACAAATTCTTCAGCCTTAGTTCTGTAAAAATAATTCTGGAAAACGAGTTGTTATTCGTTCACACATCCTATGTTAAAAAGAAACCACAGAAATCAAATGGAAAATATATACAAGAAAAGAACAGAAACTAAGTGTTGTCATTTGTTTCTTAGTGAAGACATAGCTGATGTTTTCTGAATAACACTATACAGTTTCTTTACAAATAGATGGATTTTCAAACTGCTATGTACAGAAATATTTAATTTATATTCATATATATTCAAGTAAAATCATATAATTATTACATATAATTTTATACACACACAGAGTAAGGGATTTGATAGATTCGGGGGCCAATCAAGGGAAAAAATATAAGCAGCAGGTGGCCATAATGTACTCAACTACTGGGAGATGCTTTGACAGGTTTGTATTCAGGGAAAGCCCATCATCACAGGAATCTGTTCAGAGGTTGCTGGGGATCCAGGAGGGGAGCCTAAGTGTCTAGGGGATATAGCTCAGCAACACAGCGGGGAGTTTCTGGGTCAGAGAGCTTTCAAGGACAGTATGTCTTGAGGTCTTTATGGCCCTAGAAGCTAGCAATAGCTAACAGATGAGGGTTGGGGTTTTATGGTTTGTGCAAAGCAGGTAGGCTGTACATGGCTAAAAATCTTGTTTGGGCTATTGTTAACAGATATGGATTTGTAAACATTTAAATTTGGCGCCAGCGGGCTTTTGAGTAAATGAGTCTCAGTCTGCAGTATAGAAAATAATGTGCTCAGACCACCATTTGTCTCAATTATGTAATACATACATAGTTCTTTCTACCTTTCTATTTTTCTTTCTATCTATCATCTACATATCCAAATCCTATTGTAGAATGTGGCTTCAAGGTTCTAAACAAATTTTTTGTCATATCCATTGGGATCATGATTTTTAAAACAATGTTTAGTTATTTTTATGTTGAGATACTTGGCCTAGATAAACACTGAGTTATTACATACCCACTGTTATAAAAATGTAATTGCCTAAAATTTTTATGACAGCTAATTCGCCAACAGTATCATTTGTGAAATCCCCGAATCCTCTAAACTTAAAATTCTAGTTCTAGTGATGCTTTCCTAGAGAAATAAGGTAAGATGTTGGAAATATTTTCCAACATCAAGGCATTCAAACTCAGTAGTCTTTATAATAACAGAAATTGAAAACAATCAGAATTTGCAATAAGGATATGATAAGGTAAATTTTGGAAATGATGCATTTTACAACTTATTAAAATATTGAGAAAAATCCTTCCTTTACATTACAAGTTCCATGAAATCACAGACATTTTCTGTTTTGTTCTTGTTATACAAGTCATAGAAATTGTGTTACATAGTAGGCCTCCAGTAAATACTTATTGAATGCTAGATGTTCTTCCCTATATAAATTGCATAGAAAATAAGCCTATAAATTATTACAGAATGTCAAAGAAGATTATGGTTTATGGGATTATATATTGTTTTTTATTTCTTGCTTGGATTTTATAATTTTAAAAATCGACAATTGTATGGATTAATTGATCCTCACAAAAATTACACTAAAACTAATCTAGAGTTACTAAGCCAAGGGTTAATGCAATTTTTCTGTAAAGGGTAAGATAGTAACTATTTTAAGCTTTTGGAGCTTATGGTATCTGTTGCAGCTGCTCATTTCTCGTCCGGTAACATCGAAGTAGCCATAGAGTAAGCAAATGAAAGAATATGGTGGTGATTCTGAGACCAAGAAGTTTTGTTTTGGTTTTGCATTATTAAGACAATTGACATATATATTATAGAACTTTAAGGTGTACAATGTGATGATTTAATACACATATATATTATGAAACGATTTAGTTTACATATCTATCACCTCACAATTAAAATTTTTTTGTGTTGAGAAAACATTCAAAATCTACTCTCTTAGCACCTTTTGAGTATATCATTTAGTACTGGTAGTTATAGTCACCATGCTGAGTATTGATCCCCAGAACTGATTCATCTTATAACTGTATCTTTTGGTAGACTTCTTCCAGTTTCACCCCCTACCACCCTCCCCCAGCCCCTGGCAGCTCCCACTCAACTCTGTTTCTATGAGTTTAGCTGTTTTTAGGTTTCACATGTAAGTGAGATCATGCACTATTTGTCTTTCTCTGTCTGACTTATTTCACTTACCGTAATGCCTTCAAGGGCTTTCTATGCTATCACAAATGGCAGAATTCCTTCTTTTTTATGGCTGAAGAATATTTTATTACATATATATGCCACATTTCTTTATCCATTCATCCACTGACAGCCAATTAGGTTGTTTCCATGTCTTGGCTATTGTGAGTAATGCTGCAATAAACACTGGAATGAGGTTATCTCTTTGATATCCTGTTTTCATTTCCTTTGCATATATACACAGAAGTAGGGTTGCTGCATCATATTTTCATTTGTTCTACTTTTAATTTGCTCAGGAATCTCTGTACTGTCTTTTGTAGTGACTATACCAATTTAATTCTCACTAACAGTACAGAAAGATTCCCTTTTCTCTGTATTCTTGCCAGTACCTATTATCTCATCTTTTTGATAATAGCCAATTTTAACAGGTATAGGGCAATATCTCACTGTGATCTTGATTTGCATTTCCCTGATGATTAGTGGGTATCTTTCATATATCTATTGGCAACTTGTGTGTGTTCTTTAGAAAAATGTCTGTTTAGGTCCTCTGCCCGTTTTTTACTTGGAGTATTTGTATATCACTGTTGAGTTGGTAAATTCCTTATATATTTGGGATAATAATCCCTTATCGGATATATGATTTGCAAATATTTTCTCCCATTATGTAAATTAACTCTTCATTTTCTTGATGTTTCTTTTGCTGTGCAGAAGCTTTATAGTTTGATGTAGTCCCACTTATTTATTTTTGTTTTTATTGTTTGCCCTTTTGTTGTCATAACCCCCCCGCCAAATGATGCCAAGAGCAATGTGAAGGAGACTTTTTTCCTATATTTTTTCCCTGTGCTTTCTTCTAGTAGGTTTGCAGTTTCAGGCCTTATATTTAAGTCTTTAATACAATTTGAATTAATTTTTGTGAGTGATATAATATAGGGGTCCAATTTCATTCTTTTACAAGTGAATATCCAGTTTTCTCAGCACAGTTTATGGAAAAGATTACCTTTTCCTCACTGAGTATTCCTGGCTCCCTCATCAAATATTAATTGACTGTACATGAATGAGTTTATTTCTGGGCTCTCGATTCCCTTCCATTGGTCAATGTATCTGCTTCTGTTAGTACTGTACTGTATAGTACTTTTTTGATTACTGTAGGTTTGAGGTAAACAGTGAAATCAGGAAGTGTGATGCCTCCAGTTTTGTTCTTCTTTCTCAAGATTGTTTTAGCTATTTGGGGTCTTTTGTGGTTCCATATGAATTTTAGGATTGTTTTTCTGTTTCTGTGAAAAATGCTATTGGAATTTTGATAAGAGATTGCATTGCATTTATAGATGGCTTTGGATAATATGAACATTTTAACAGTATTAATTCATGTGATCCATAAGTAAGGGATATCTTTTCATTTATTTGTGTTTCCTTCAATTATTTCATTAATGTCTGATAGTTTTTGGTATAATGATTTTTCACCTTGTTGGTTAAGTTTACTCATAAGTATATTGTTGTTTTTGATGCTGTTATAAATGGGATTATTTTCTTTATTTCTTTTCAGTTATTTCATTGTTAGTATGTATGAATGCTACTGATTTCTATGGGTTGATTTTGTGTTCTGCCACTTAACTGAATTCATTCATTAAGTTTTAATAGATGTGTGTGTGTGTGTGTGTGTGTGTGGTGTGAAGTCTTTAGGGTTTTCCACATATAAGATCAGGTCTTCTGCAAACAGACAATTTTACTTCTTCCTTTTCTATTTGGAATCCTTTTATTTATTTATTTTTCTAATTGCCCTAAGACTTTTAGAACTATGTTGAATAGAATGGTGAGACGGAGCATCCTTGTCTTGTTCGTGAGTTAGAGGAAAAAAACGTTAAGCTTTTTATCATTGGAGTATGTTTACTATGGATTTGTCAAACATGGCCTTTTTTATGTTGAGGCATATTACTTCTACATCTAATCTGTTGAGAGCTTTTATCATGAAAGGGTGTTGAATTTTGTCAAATGTTTTTTCTGTATGTATTGACATAATCATATAATTTTTATTCTTCATTCTATTAATGTGATGTATCATGTTTATTGGTTTGTTTATATTGAACCATCCTTGTATCCCAGGGATAAATCCCACTTGATCATGGTATATGATCTTTTTAATGTGCTATTGAATATGATAGCTAGGATTTTGTTGAGGATTTTTGCATCTCTATTCCTCAGAGATATTGACCTATAGTTTTCTGGGTTTTTTTGTTTGTTTGTTTGTTTTGTTTTGTAGTGTCCCTATCTGGCCTTAGTATAAAGTTATTGCTATTTTCAAGTGTTCCCTCTTTTTGAAATAGTTTGAGAAGAATTGGCATTAATTTTTCCTTAAGTGTTTTGTAGAATTCACCAGTGAAACCATCTGGAGCTGGGCTTTTCTTTATTTGGAAGCTTTTGATAACTGATTCAATCTCCTTTGTCATTATTGGTCTGTTCATGTTTTCTGTTTCTTCATGATTCAGACTCAGTAGATTATATATTTCAAGGAATTTATCCATTACTTCAGATTATTCAATTTTTTGGCATATAACTGTTTAGAGTAGCTTCTTATAATCTTTTGTTTCTGTGATATCAGTTGTAATGTCTCCTCTTTCATTTATAATTTAGTTTTTAACATTCTTTCTGTTATTTTCTTGGTTAGTCTAGCTAAAAGTTTGTCAGTCTTTATCTTTAAAAAACTCAAATCTTATTTTTATTTATTTATTTTCTGTTGTCCTTCTAGTCTCCATTTCATTTTTCCTGTATTTCCTTCCTTTTGCTCACTTTGGGCTTCTTTCTCTAATTCCTTGTGCAAAATTGAGTTGTTTATTCGAAATTTTTCTTTTTTCTTAAAGTAGGCATTTATTGCTATAATCTTTCCTCTTTGAAATGCTTTTGCTGTATCTCATAAGTTTTAGTGAGTTGTGTTTTCATTTTGTTTGTTTTATGATACTTTCTAATTTCCTTTTTTATTTCCTTTTTTACCCTTTGATTGTTCAGGAGTGTGTTGTTTCATTTATACATTTGTGAATTTTTCAGTTTTCTTCCTGTTAATGATTTCTAGTTTCATGCCATTGGTGGGCGGGGGGAGATACCTTATAATTTCAGTTTTCTTAAATTTGTTAAGATGTGCTTTGTGGCTCCTGCCAAGTTCCTGGGAGGTCTCCTGCCAAATCTTTGGATGAGTACCTGGGTGGGCAAGACTGGCCCTGGACCTTGACTGTGGAAGTCTAGAAATGAGCCCATGGCTATTTTAGTTCCATAGCTAAGATTGAGGTCTGCAGACTTGGCTCTGGAAGCATGGAGATTTTCAGACACCGGTGTGTCACCCGCCAGATCCCTGAGTGGACTGGATTGCTCCCTGACTGCTACTGAAGGGCTTGGAGTGGAGCATAGGGCCTTTTCAGGATTTGGGGGGGCAGGAGGATTTTGGGAGACAGGAGTGTCTCTTGCCGTGTCCCTGTGCCAGCAGGAATGTTCATGAAGTGTGACTGCTGGGGGTGGGGAATGGAACTTGTTCGAGGACTACTTCTGGGTGCATAGCCAAGACCAAGGTCTGTGTGCCTATTACTCAATACATAAGCAGGAGTAATTCCTCCTGGATCCCTTGGCAAATGGTACTTGGTGCAGAACCAAGGCCAAACAGGGTTGTAGCTAAGTTCACAGGGATATGGAGCCATTTCCAGTTTGTAGCTGGGACCATGTTTGGTGAGTCAGCTGCCTAGAATGAATCTACCTTCCCAAATTGGCTCTCCCTGGTCTTGGACTACACCAGAGTTTCACAGTCGCCTACCTGCATCCCAAAGCTCCCACAAAGGCACTTTTTTCTTTAGATAGATGTCAAATTATTATTCTTCTGGGAAGATTTGAGTGGAGGATGTCTTATTCAGCCATCTTGCTGACATCCCGCAACGTATTGTTGATACACCTTGCTTCAGACATAATTTATCAGCATCTGTTTCTGATATATCAGTTTATTTTGCTTTTAGTGTGATCAAATTTCTTCCACTAAGAATTAAATCAAACCAAACAATCAAAAATAAACAATCTTGATATTTAGAAGAATTTCTAATGTAATGTTTGTGGATCTTTAACAGGCCTGGTTATCTCTGCTCAATTTGAGATCAACTGATGATATTATATGAGCTTTAGTTTCCTGTGGGGTTGGCCAAAACTATGTTAGGAACTCCATCAGAATTTGATTTCTGTCCCCTAACTCTGCTTCCTTCCTCTCTTTTCTAGAGGTCTGAGTACCAAAGACACTCCTTAATAACCCTAGTTCACAATAAAGTGTATCTCAGAGGCTGGGAACCCAAGCAGCAATTTTCATTGATTGTTTGCCACACTAGACTAAAACTCTCCAACAGCTGGCAATTATTTTTGTTTCATTTAGCAGTGTATAATCAGCCCCAGAACAGTGGGTGGTACCTGGTAGACTCTCAGTAAATATTGCCTGCATGGATGAAATATTATGTAACTATTAAGATGAGTTATAGAATATATACTAACATAAAATGTGTTCATAACTTAAATAATAAAAAGTATAAGATTAATAATGTAAATCAATTTATATAAAATATGTATATGCATATAACATATATTTATCAATAGAAAACTGTTAACATTGTTTCTGATTGTGGATCAATAATTTTGTCTTCTTGATCATCTATATTAAAAAATTCTTCAATTATAATTACAAGTTCTGTAATTGAGTAATTACAACTTCTACCATTAATTCATTAAATATGACAGTTTAGTGCCTCTCTGTATGGTAATTTGAGGTATAGAGAAGTGACCAAAACTGATGATAATTGGGACAGGAAACAACTGAAGGATCCATCACTTACATGTCTGCTCTTATGTCTGGAATGGCTGAGTGGGTCCAGTGTTGGTCCCACATCAATCTCTTTCTCCACTTGGCTTCCCCATGTAGCCAGCTTGGGCTTTCTTACTGAATGGAGGCCTCAGGATATAAAGACATTTTATGTGGTGACTGTTTTCCTCAGAGTGCACATTCCAAACGATTTATATAGTAGATGCCAGGTTTTTTATGATATAGTATCAGGAGTCTTCCAGCATCACATCTGCTGAATTTTATTCATCTGGATATGCACAGACAAAGGGAGGACAGGAATGAACTATACTTTTCAGTGAGGAATGGATTCAACATACAGATAGAAGGAATTGATGGCTCCCATCTTCAATACAGGTTAATACATAGTGTTTCAGATTTATTTTTGTTCTAGGTATGGATCCAGCTTTGCTTTCTGATCCATTCCTAAAACTTTATTTTGATAGATGAATTATTTGTTGTACATATTGCTAAGTGAGATGTGTTTGGACTTAGCTCTACCATAGTATTTTAAGATGCATTTTCCCTTTTTTGTTTCCTTTAAAATATTTTATATGTATACTATTACTGATTTTTGGAAGTTTTGAAGGTTACTATTTATTTGCTTTCTATAATTAAGAAAGTTTATAATCTGTTTTACTTATAATGTTTGACTCTTCAGACAATTTATATTACACTAAGATGCTCAAATATTAATTTAAATAAATGTATTCTTAATACAGCAACTTTAATGACTGTCTAACGACTCTCTGTACTGAGAAGCAGAAGAATAAGTACACTTAAACTATTTTCCTTGGGGGTGCCTTGGTGGTTCAGTTGGTTAGGCATCTGCCTTCGGCTCAGGTCATGATCCCAGGGTTCTGGGATCGATTCCCACATTGGGCTCCCTGCTCTTCTCCCTCTCCTCCTTGCTCCTGCTCTCTCTTGATATCTCTGTCTCTGTATCTCAAATAAATTAGTAAAATATTTTTTAAAAAAAATCTTCCCTATCACTATTCTGCTGATCAGTTCTTGATTCTGATTGATTACTTTGATACTTTGATTTTTTAAAAAAATTTTATTTATTTATTTGAGAGAAAGAGAGAAAGAGCACAAGAGCAGGGTGAGGGGCAGAGGGAGAAGCAGACTCCCCCCTGAGCTGAAGTGGGACTCTGTCCCAGGACTCTAACATCATGACCTGAGCCAAAGGCAGACGCTTAACTGACTGAGCCACCCAGGTGCCCCAATACTTTGTTATTTTTATTTCTTTTGGTTATAATGTTTCCTTTTCTTCCTTTCTTTTTTTTTTCAGTTTTTACACCTTAATTTGACAGTCAGCAACCAGTTCTCATCCACATTAACTGTCGGTAGATCGTTCAAAGTGGTGACAGGTATATAGGCAACCAATGTATAGAGTTTGGTGAATCTTCATCCTTGTTATGTTTTCTGGACAACGCCACCTGAATACAATAGGGAACATTCGTTATTCCTTTGGCCTGGACAGCTGTGTTCAGCCTGGTGTCTATGTGTATATCTGGAGTTTCCATCTCCTTCATGCCAAATTTCCAGATCTCTTTGCCCATGGGGCATACTTCTTGAAACCCACGATGGATGCAGTTGTGAATGTTCATGGTGTATTCTGGGGTCACTTCCTCGATGGCAGAATGGCTTTTCTTGCTACCCTTCGTTGTGGGAGCCAATCTGCTGGGCCCTGGTTAGAAATGAAAGCAGTTATAATATTTCTATTTAAATAATGCATTTTGATCTTTTTAACTTGTGTCTTCAGCTTTTCCTAATCTTAAATATTTATAATACTTAAATTTTGTCATTAAAGTCCAATATTTAGCCTTATTTCGCCATTTAAATGGATTCAACCTTAGTGCTTTTAGCAGTTCTATTTTCAACTGTTGATTGACACTTGAAGAAATTGTTTCTTATTTTCAAGCATGCTAACAAATATCTATTATTTGAACTTTAAAAGATCTGACATCATATCTCTATCACATTTTCTTTCTTCAAGAACGCTATGGTTATGTAGGTATTACTGTACTCTGATCTAGTGTTGAATGTTCTTCCCAAAATATGTTATTCTCTGTTGGTTTGCACATTTAATTCATACTTTGTTAACAGGGATTTTACGTTCCTTATCCATCATTTTAACTTTAATTTTTTTTACCTTTTTTGTTTCTAATATGCATGCTTTTCTATGTGCAAAATTTAGATGGCATTGCATAAGGACAGTGCAACTTTAACTTCTCCCAAAACCGCCAGGGAGGCAGAACCGATCTCCATTTCTTACTTAAGTTAGAGAGCACAAAAGACCTCACATGAAATGGCAGTCTTACAAGATGAATCTTGCCCTCCTCAAAAATCTGCAGCTAGCTCTGCTGGTTATCTTTGATAAGTAACTATAGGCAAGTCTCAACATAACCTGAGCAGTGAAATTGATTTCTTTTGTAGGAGGCTTTGCTTATTAAAAAACCAAAAACCAAAAACCACAGGTCCCAGCAGTTTTTGGAATTTCTTCTTAAGCTTGTAAATAATGACAGTCAGAATTGCCTTAGCATATAAATGTGGAAAGGGTAAGGAGGCACAGGAAACCACACATATTAGAATGAATTTACTTTACCAGGCAAAAGCCAGAAGGATATTAAATTGACTTTCTTCATTAAAATAATAGGAAATACACTACTGGGTGTAGTGAGATCAGCACTCCCTGTCCTCGGTGATCCAGAGATGACAGGAAAAGATTATTAGTGAAGTGTTTATTTTTTTCTATTTTTTTTCTTATTTAGTGTTTTATTCTGTCTTATGTTTTCTTCCCTTGTATGGAAAGTTCCTTGTTCTAGGAAAACATTTTTTACTCATAAAGCACAAATGAATTAATGTTAGTCTATTTGTAAGAATCACTGTTAGTATTTGACTAGCAGGAAATCCATTTAACAATGATATAGCTAACAATTTTATTTTTCGGGAACAATTATATCTTTTGTTGAATTTTAATTCCAGTAGTTAATATACAGTGTTAAATTAGTTTCAGGTGAATACTATAGTGATTGGGCAATTCCATACATCACCTGGCGCTCATCATGACAAGTGCACTCCTTAATCCCCATCACCTGTTTCACCCATCAACCCATCCTGCTAGTAACCATCAGTTTGTTCTCAATGGTTAAGAGTCTGCTTTTTGGCTTGTCTCTGCCTCTTTCTCTCTCTCTCTGTTTTTTCCTTAGCTTGTGTGTTTTGTTTCTTAAATACCACATATGAGTGAAATCATATAGTATTTGTCTTTCTATGGCTGATTTCACTTAGCATTATACTCTCTAGCTCCATCCATGTCATTGCAAATGACAAAATTTCATTCTTTTTTATGGCTGAATAATATTCCAGTGTGTGTGTGTGTGTGTGTGTGTGAGTGTGTGTGTGTTACCATATCTTCTTTAGCTATTCATCAATCAGTGGCTACTTGGGCTACTTCCATAATTTGGCTTTTGTAAATAATGCTGCAATAAACATACAGGTACACATATTCTTTGAATTAGTGTTTTTGTAGTTTTGGCGTAAATATGCAGAGTGCGATTACTGGATCATAGAGTAGTTCTATTTTTAACTTTTTGAGGAGCCTGCATACTGTTTTCCACAGTGGCTGCACCAGTTTTCATTCTCACCAATGATGCGAGGAGATTCCTTTTTCTCCACATCCTCACCAACACTTGTTGTTTCTTGTGTTTTTCATTCTAGCCACTCTCACAGGTGTAAGGTGATATCTCATTATAGTTTTGATTTGTATTTCCCTAATGACCAGTGATGTTGAGCATCTTTTCATGTGACTCTTGGCCATCTGAATGTCTTCTTTGGAAAAATGTCTGTTCATTCCTTCTGCCCATTTTTATTTTTTAATTATTTATGTTATGTTAGTCATCATACAGTACATCATTAATTTTTGATGTAGTGTTCCATGATTCATTGTTTGCATATAACACCCAGTGCTCCATGCAATATGTGCCCTCCTTAATACCTGTCACCAGCCTAGCCCAATCCCCCAACCCCCTCCCCTCTGAAACCCTCAGTTTGTTTCCCAGAGTCCATAGTCTCTCGTGGTTCATTCTCCATTTTATTCACCCCCCCCTTCATTCTTCCCTTCCTTCTCCTACCGATTTCCCTGCTGTTTCTTATGTTCCCTAAATGAGTGAAACCATATGATAATTGTCTTTCTCTGCTTGACTTATTTCACTTAGCAT
>NC_048224.1:98210326-98229442 GCF_002007445.2 Ailuropoda melanoleuca
TTTGTAAAGGATGAATTGACCACATAATTATGGGCTCATTTCTGGGTTTTCTATTCTGCCTTATTGATGTATGTGTCTTTTCTTTTTTTGTGTGTGTCAGTACCATACTATTTTGATTCCTGCAGCTTTGTAATATTACTTGAAGTCTAGAACTGTGATACTTCCAGGTTTCCTTTTCTTTTTCAAAATTGCTTTGGCAATATGGGATCTTTTGTGGTTCCATGTAAATTTTAGGATTTTTGTTTAGTTCTGTGAAAACTGCTATTGATATTTTGATAGGGATTACATTAAATCTGTATACCGCTTTGGGGAGTATAGCTATTTTAACAATGTGTTCTTCCAACCATGAACATGGAATGTCTTTCCATTTCTTTGTGTCATCTTCAATTACTTTCATCAATGTTATATAGTTTTTCGAGTATAGGTCTTTCACCTCTTTGGTTAGGTTTAGCCCTAGGGATGTTATTATTTTTTCTTACAATTATAAATGGGATTGTTTTCTCAATTTCTGCCGCTTCATTATTAGTGTATAGAAATGCAGCAGATTTCTGCACATTGATTTTGCATCCTGTGGCTTTACTGGAATTTGTTTATCAGTTCAGGTGGTTTTTTGGTGTGGAGTCTTCAGGGTTTTCTACATAGAGTGTCATGTCATCTGCAAATAGTGAAAGTTTCACTTCTTCCTTACCAATTTGGATACATTTTGTTTCCTTTTGTTGTCTAATTGCTGTGCCTAGGACTTCCAACACTATGTTGAATGAAAGTGGTGAGAGATGACATCCTTGTCTTGTTCCTCACCTTTGGGGAAAGCTCTCAGTTTTTCCCATTGAGTATGATGTTCACTGTGGATTTTTCATATGCAGCCTTTATTATGGTGAGGTATATTCCCCTTAAACCTACTTTGTTGAGGGCTTTTATCATGAATGGATGTTGTACTTCATCAAATGGGTTTTTTTGTGTCATTGAGATGATCATATGGTTTTTATGTTTTCTCTAATTGACGTGATACATCATGTGGATTGATTTGTAAATATTGGACCACCCTCACATACTTGGCATAAATCCCACTTGATTGTGATGAATGATTTTTTTAAATATATTGTTGGATTCTGTTTGCTGGTATTTTTTGGAGGATTTTTGCATCTAATTTTATCAAAGATATTGGCCTGTAATTCTCTTTTTTAGTGGTGTCCTTACCTGGTTTTGTTATTAGGGTCATACTGTTCTCATAGAATGAATTTGGAAGTTTTGCTTCCTCTTCTATTATTTGGAATAGTTTGAGAAGAATAGGTATTAATGATTCTTTAAAGATTTGGTAGAACTTGCCTATGAAGCCATCTGGTCCTGGACTTTTGTTCATTAGGAGTTTATTGATTACCAATTCATTCTTCTTGCTGGCAATGTCTGTTCCTATTTTATTTTTCTTGCTGCTTCAGTTTTGTTAATTTGTACATTTCTCAGAATTTATCCATTTCTTCTAGGTTGTCCAATTTGTTGGCATATAGTTTTCATAGTATTTTCTTATATTTGTTTGTATTTCTGTGGTTGGTTTTTGTTGTTACCTGTCCCCTTTCATTTGTGATTTATTTGAGTCCTTTCTCTTTGTTTTTTGATGAGCCTGGCTAGAGGTTTATGAATTTTGTGAATCTTTTTAAAGAACCAGCTCTTTGTTTCATTTATCTGTTCTACTGTTCTATTGTGGTGTTTTTTTGTTTGTTTTGTTTTTTGTTTTTTGCTTGTTTTTTAGTGTTTTGGTTTTTATATCATTTATTTCTGCCCTAATCTTTATTATTTCCTTCCTCCACCTAGTTTTGGGTTTTGATTTTTTCTTTTTCTAGCTCCTTTAAGTATAAGGCTAGGTTGTTTATTTGAGCTTTTTCTCGCTTCTTGAGGTAGGCCTATCTTGCTATAAACTTCCCTCTCAGAACCGTGTTTGCTGTATCCCAAAGATTTTGGACCATGGCGCCTTCTTTTTCATTTGTCTCCATGTTTTTTGTTTTGTTTTGTTTTCGCTCTCTTATTTCTTTGTTGACCCATAAATTGTTTAATGCCATGTCATTTAACCTCCATGTATTTGTGTTCTTCCCAGATTTTTCTTGCGGTTAATTTCTAATTTCATAGCCTTGTGGTCAGAAAAGGTGTGTGGTATTACTTCAGTCTTTTTGAATTTGTTAAGACTTGTTTTGTGGCCTAGTATGTGCTCTTGTTGCATGTGCACTTGCAAAGAATGTGCATTCTGGTGTTTTAGAATGGAATGCTCTGAATACGTCTGTTAAGTCTCTCTGGTCCAGTTTGTCATTCAAAGCCATTTTTAGATGATCTGTCCATTGATATAAGTGAGGGGTTAAAGTACCCTACTATTACTGTATTATTAGCGATTAGTTCCTTTCTGTTTGTTATTAATTGTTTTATATATGTGTGTGGGCCCATGTTGGGTGCATAAATATTTACAATTGTTATATCTTCTTGTTGGATTGTCCCCTTATTATGATATAATGCCCTTCTTTGCCTCTTGTTACGGTCTTTTTTTAAAGTCTAGTTTGTCCTGTGAGTATCTTTACAATCATTTCCTTATTATTTTTAAAATTTAAAAAGATTTCATTTATTTATTTGAGAGAGCAGGAGAGGGGTAAGGGGCAGAGGGAGAAGCAGACTCCCGCTTCCTGGGACTCTGGGATCATGACCAGAGCCCAAGGCAGACGCTTAACCAGTTGAGTCACCCAGGTACCCCTCCAATCATTACTTTAAATTCTCTATCAGGCATGTTACTTATATATGTTTCACTTAGATACATGGTCGTAGCCTTGTCCTGTTCTTTCATTTGGGACAAATTTCTCTGTCTTCACATTGTCTCTAAGTCTCTGTGTCTGCTTCTATGTGTTAGGAAAGTCAGCTGTGTCTCTTGTTCTTGAGGGTAATGGCCTTGTGGAAAATGGGTCCTGTTGTGCCTACAGTGTGGTGTCCCTACTTTCCCAGGGCCTGATGCTTCCAGGACTGTCTCCAATGTGTGCTACGGACACTGTACTGTTGTGTCCTGGCCACTTTATCCTTTAGGCCCATCATCTATCTTCAGAGGCTCTCTACCTGTTGTGAGCAGTTGTTTTTGTTTCTTTTTTTTTAAAGATTTTTATTTATTTATTTTGCAAGAGAGAGCGCACACATGCATAAACCCAGGGTGGGGAGGGAGGGGCAGAGGAAGAAGCAGGCCCCCTGCTGAACAGGGAGCTCCATGCTGGACTCTATCCCAGGACCCTGGGATCATGACCTGAGCCAAAGGAAGATGTGTTTAACTGACTGAGCCACACAGCCGCCCTGTTATGAGCAGTTTTAGCTAGGTGTGCTGTGGTCTGCTTGTGAAATGAGACCTAGGCACCACTGCCGGAACCAAGGCCCCACAAAACTCCTGGGGTTGGGAGTCATGGTGTGGGAGGGGCCCCATTGCTCTGGGACTGAGGCAAGCAGGACTGGGAAGGGCAATTCCCCTGGAACAGGAACAGGGTGGGGTCAGGAGGGGTGGGGAGGTGTGGGCTTGGTGTAAGCAAGTTAGGTAGGGAGTGTTGGCTCTCTGGTTCAGGCTGGGGGTTCTGTGCTTATGCTGAAGGGTACCTGCCAGTTCCTTCGTTCCCAAGAGCTCTGTCCATGAATGCTGCCTCTCTGGGACACACTCCAGGGTGAGCAGACAACCTCCCCACTGTGTGTTCCAGGTGCTATTGGGATTGTTGTTTCCACACTGTATGTCCACAGGCTGCTTGCCGGCCTTTGCTCCAAGACCAGCACAATGCCCTGCAGGCTCTATCCCAGCCAAGCCTGCTGACCTTTAGAACTCCAGGCTTTAAGCCCAGCTGGTTGCAAGAACTTAGAAAATTCCGCCCCTTTGCTCTCCATGGCAACTGCTATGTGGATTCGATTCCCTGTGTGCTCCCCTGTGTGCTAGTTTGTCTCTTGCCCTTCTTGGCGACCACAGCTCCCTCCCTACTGTAATGGCCATGATCCCCTTCTCTTCCAAACTGCATTTCCTCACTTCCCACCTTCTTGCATGTGGCCTCTTCTCTACCTTTAGTTGTGGAGTTTGTTCTGGCAGTCTTCAGGTTAATTTCTGTAGTATTTGGGATGATTTAATAGTTTCCTGGCTGTGTTTGTGAGAAGAGGCAAGCCTAGGGTTCTCCTACTCTGTCACCATTTTCTCTTGCCAGTTAGTGAAGATTTTAGATGTCCAGTGGTCTAGATATTTTCTGGACATTCATCTTAACGTAACAAACTTACTGCACGTTACACTTTGCATCCTAAAGAAATAGGCATGGGATTGGCGAGCCATTTTGGATTTATGAGGCAGCATTTACCTTATATATCAATACTGCTCTGATCATACAGTTATGATAGATTCATGATCATAGGAAGTTTTGGTGCAACAATATTACATATCAGCCAAACTGTCGGTCATGTGGAATATTGAAATGACCTCTTTAATGCAGCATCTTGTGATACAACTCTCTGTGGGTAGGGCAATATCTTCTAGAACATAGTATCTGTGTTGCACAAATGTCCATTAAATGCTGCTGTGTTCTCAGATTGGTGGGTACCAGAACTGAGGAGGAGAAAATTGGACCCTACCACCCCCATATACAGCAATTCACTTGGGGAGTTTGTTTCCCTTATCCCTGGAAGTTAAACCACATCATGATTAGAAGCCCCATTGGGAGGGAGCACACAATAGGGGTTCCACCAAATTTAAAGCTATGTCCCTCATTTGATCATTTGATACTACTAGCGTTACCAGACTAACAAAGTAAGGGATTACTGTATGTCTAGGGTAATAGGCCATGCAAATAAGGAAGCACTAGATACTGCTACATAATGGGGGTAGGCAGGAAAATACCTGGAACTTGAGGGATTCACTGGGGCATCTTTGGGTGTTTCCATTTCAGCAATAAAAGTAAAAAGGCAATTGCAAAAACCATGTTCTAAAAAAGGAAAGGATTCAGATGCTATGTTAATGAAGATCTGTGTCACTTCTCTGGGCAGGCACTACAGACAAATGAAAGTAGTGTATGAGGGTGAACAGAAGCTAAAATGAGTGGTATAGAAGGAAAATGATGAATAAGGAGGTGTAATAACTTGTTCCTGATCCTTCTAGCTTAAGGATTTTTTAAAAGATTATAGGCAGCCTTTGTCCACAAGTGTCACCAACAGAGTGGATTCAGTGCCGATTAAGAGCAGATCTGGATTTCAGACTCCAGCAAACTCTGCTCATGCACTGCCCCGTATTCCTTCACTCCACCGGCTCTTGAAGATATTTCCAGCATGTCAGTTCTCCTCTTGCATCTCCTAGGAGCATCCTCAGCCATATTAAGCTGCAGAATGGAAACTTGCAGGAGTTAATCTCTATGGGGTATCTCTCCACCAATGAACAAGGAATTTGTTTAAAAGATTTTTTTTTGATTCTCCAGCTTCCTTGATTTTTTTAAAGACAATTCTAAAGAATCCTCCATATGGTGTTGTGGAAAGTTTGAGAAAGATTAAATCCCTGTAGTCCCAGCATTAATATGTCCATTAATGTAATTTTTATTGGCTTTTCACCCTTCTGTGTCTCACTTTTTTCACTCCTTCAATTGTATTTCCTGAGGTCATGTCCCAAATAAACTACGTACCCCCATGACTTTGTCTCAGGGTCTGATGGATCCTAAGATAAGATCACACACACAGACACACAAACACACACACACACACACACCACAAAATCCTGGATTGCTTAAAAAATTGTGTATCATCATATTCACACAATGATTTTGTCTCTGTTCATCTGAAAGACAACTTTTATTCTCAATGCCATCAAACATTTTACGTTAAAAAAATATTAAGTAAGTGAAAGTTTGGACCAAAATAAGCTAATTCAACTCTATCCATCTAATATGTGTATATAATAACAGCGGTTTTGCTGTCTCAAGGTTAAACCTGAAAACAAAAGATAGCTCCATGAGAAAAGCATAGTATTTCTTGTAAAGACTTCAACCTTGCCAAATTACTTAACAAGGAGAAAAGATACAATTAGACAATGGGAAAGCATGCTAATTTTCATTCCTGTCTAGTTTAGGTTCATTATCAGGATAAAATGAATATTAAAGTTGTTGCCTTAGGCCTTAAGCTTGCAAAAAACAAGTTAGATTGTGAACTGTATTACTGATATACATTTTTTAGATTAAATTGCCTTGCTCTACAACATGAACCACCCTTCACTATTGCACAGCTAATTTCTGTAAGAATATTATTAGTTATTCAAAGCATTATATATTTTACCATGACTCAAAGTATCATGTATATCTTAAATTACCTTATAAGCTCTTCTAAATTTAAATAAACCCTAGAAAATCCTACTTCACCACATAACTAAATAAAGGCTTTAATGGAACTGAATTTGATCTGGAAGAGAAATAGGGGGGGATTATGTTTCTATTTTTATTCTTATTTAATATCTATAGGGATTAAATTTTTAAGTAAAAATTACATTTAACTTTAATATCCATTAAATATATATTAATATGTGAAATGCAAATTATGTTGCCATTTTGTTTTAAAATTATTTTCTACAAAAATTTTGTCATTGCAATTTATGGATCCTTGTACAGATATAAAATATTTATCATGCATCCTTTTGTGTCTTATTTTTCTGAACAGCACAATGGATATACTATTTGTACCAGCCCATATGTGAGGGCTACATGGGCTAATATTATAAAAACCCTTACGACAATATCTGGATATCCATATGCATTTTATTATGAGTTAAATATATATTTTAATCTTTAAATAACATTTATATAAATCAAAGAAATAAGTAGTAACCCAGTAATGCACTTTTCAAGAAGGGTAAAATTCTTGGAGTTGCACTGACCAAAGCCATCCAGATTTAATTTTCAAGGCTAAATAAAATTTTTGATAATAAATTTTAATCTATATAGAATATAATTGGTTACTTATTTCCCATAAAATTCACTTTGTTGGGAAAACAGTAGCAACAGCATATTGCAGCCCCCCACCAACACCACCACCACTATCATGGGGGGCGGTCCTGAACAATTGGTTGTATAAAAAGCAGGAGAGGTATAAAAATAACACCTCTATGGCTAAAAAGACCGTATTAAATGGTAGGGTTTTACATCAGTTGGCCAAGTGGTTTTATTAATACTGAAGCTCAGAAGTAGTCAGCCATGTCCAGTGTTAAATAACTGAATGGATCCTGAACTCACATGGCGCTTCCGAGCTGCTGTGTGTGGTGACAGCCAGCTGTTCCTACTTAAGTAGCGGAGGATCTGCATGATTTCTTATGACACAACAAGCATGCATGTCGCATATTTATCTCGATAGTCCTGGGATAGCCCTCTGTCCTGTGCAGTTACACGGTGTGCCTGAATGGATTGGGACACACACTGCGGGTTTGTGTAGCAGCTGCAAGGTACTGAGCTTTTGTATACAAGCAGAAAGCAATTCTGCTCTTGGACCTGATGATGTTCCCTTGTCTCTCCAAGAAACTCACTGTAAAGACATCTTTGAGAAATGGCCCAGATAAAAGAGTGGTCAGGGCCTTGATGGGAACATCCAAGAAAATGCAGAGTACCACAGGAGACCCAAAGAAGACCCTGCCTCCCAACCAGGCAATACCTATCTAAGTACTCTACGTGATGCCTGTTTATTATGATGTGTTTGAACTTTAGGTGATGGAAAAATAATTTCCAGCTCTCTAGGACCACTAAGAATTGTTTGGTCTATTGATTTCTCTTGGATTTTTCCTCGAACTTGGGCAATTTATGTCAAAACTACACGGATTAGTACACATTTGCTCTCCAAATTTTTGAAATTCTCTCTTTGTCTTATAGCTTCCTATCTGGTATTCTGCCTTACACATGTACCTACCTAGGCCTCCCTGAATTCTGCTTTCTTCCTTCTTAACCTTGAAATTCTGCCCACTCTTGTTTGGTTTCCACTTTATAACAAGATGTCCTGTAAACTGCCTTCAGGCAGTAAACTGGGGTGATTGTAGGTTCACTTTGCTTCCTCTCAGAGATCATGATTTTTGCCACTTGATAACTAATATCTGACAAGTATTATTTCATCAGTATTAATATATATTATCTCTTTTAGATTTTTCTTCCTTTTTTCTCTTTTCCTCTCCTCTCCTCTCCTTTCCTTTCCTTCCCTCTTCCTTCCTCCCTTTCTTTCTTTCTTTCTTTCTTTCTTTCTTTCTTTCTTTCTTTCTTTCTTCTTTCTCTTTCTTTCTTTCTTTCTTTCTCTTTCTTTCTTCTTTCTTTCTTTCTTTCTTTCTTTCTTTCTTTCTTTCTTTCTTCAGAAGGATGTTAAAACCTGTTCCTGTTAATCCAGAAGTGGAAATTTCTGTTTAGATCAGCTGTAAAGATTATTGATGAGAAGTGCTGCTATGTTACATCTATATTTCATTCTCCGTAAATCAGAAATAATTAGATGCTATTTCCATCATTTCCAGTGTTTGAATCTGATACTTTAGGAAGAGTATTTCAAATTATGCATTACTACAAGTTGTCTAGTATGTCTGTACCCTAGCTATTATGACTTAATAATAAAGATTATCCTTTCATGAGGCACCTATGTGGCTCAGTCGGTTAAGCGTGCACTCTGGATTTCAGCTCAGGTCATGATCTCAGGGTCCTGGGATCGAGCTTGTGTCAGGGCTCTGCACTCAGCAAGGAGTCTGCTTGAGGATTCTCTCTCCCTCTCCCTCTTCCCTTCCCCCACCTCTAAAATAAATAAATAANTATGACTTAATAATAAAGATTATCCTTTCATGGAGGCACCTATGTGGCTCAGTCGGTTAAGCGTGCACTCTGGATTTCAGCTCAGGTCATGATCTCAGGGTCCTGGGATCGAGCTTGTGTCAGGGCTCTGCCCTCAGCAAGGAGTCTGCTTGAGGATTCTCTCTCCCTCTTCCTCTTCCCTTCCCCCCCCAAAATAAATAAATAAGTCTTTGAAAAAAAGATTATCCTTTCATGATATAGTGCAGTCTCAGAAAACCNCCCAGCAGAGGAGCTTGATGTGGGGCTCGATCCCAGTACGCCAGAATCACGCCCTGAGCCGAAGGCAGACGCCTAACAACTGCGCTACCCAGGCGCCCCGATAAATTTTTGAAAAAAAGATTATCCTTTCATGATATAGTGCAGTCTCAGAAAACCAAAAAACTGACTTCACTTGTGTCTGTGTGTGTATATATGAATCAAGCTCGTATTTTCTTTTTCTTCACTGTGATATTTATTCTTACTATATCCACTCAGAAATTAGATCATTTAGCTTGTCACTGAAACTGTTTAGCTAATATCTTACTTGTGGAATTTAAATATACTTTGAAATGTGAAAATAAGCTGTGTTTTTCAAGTGATTTTCTTGAACAACTGAAAACTATGTTTGAGCTTCAATTTAGGCAAGGAGTTTTCTCAATGGCATATTGAAAAGAAAAATCCACCACAGAATGTTGCTCATCAATGCAAACGTGTCTTAATGGATTTTAATAAAACACACTGCGTACATATAAAATGAAGAAATAGGATAAAAGACATTTGATAAGACTGAAAACATATTTCTGATAAAAGCTTGTAGTCTAGTACAAACAGAAGAATGCATTGTTAACAAGATACCTTACATCATCAGCTCATATTCTATTCCACAATGAAACTATTAGGCCCTTTAATTAAAATCTGGAATATGACAGATATACTTACTTTCTAGTGCCCTTATTAAAGAAATGAGATATAGTTTAGTTAAATGTATCAAAATGATTCCTATTGTAGGTTAGTTGAATGTCTGCCTACACAATTGCCAAAAGTATACAAAATACTATAAAATACTATATATAGTGATGTGTTTGACACAAATGTGCCCAAAATTATCCATAATGTAGCAACTATCAGTTAGAAAATATACTTGAAATATTCAAAATTAAGTGATGAGAATGTTGTGTAAATAGCAAATGTAATTTTTTTGACATTGTTTAATAAAAACGGCAGTGTTTGAAAGATCTTCGTTATTAAATGAACCAATATAAATATAAATAAATAAATATAAATAAACCAATATAAATTCATTCAAAGTGCAAGACAGACCAATGGACTTTAATGAAACAGTGCAAAAAGTTTATCGATCTGTGTTTAGACTTGTGTTAGAATTATCCCTTAAGAACCTACTACTTGTGGATTAGTGGTGTAGTGCCAGAGAGGAACATCTACAACTACCTAAAAATGCATATACTTTCCTCCCTCTTTTCCACATACATATCTGAGTTAGGCTAGAACTTTTACATACTTAAAGCAGAGTGACATATCACAATAGATGGAGTACAAAAGCAAATATGCAAATTGAGGAGTTTTTCATTGATTCAGATATGAAGGACAATGCTATTCTCACTAATTTATTTTTCTTTTTTAAATATATTATCTATGTAAGTATATTATTTGTATTCATTTGTGCTTATTGTTATTTTGAATGAAATTTTTTTTAGCTTTTTCAGCTTTAATTTTTTATACAGTTACTGATAGTAGATATAACCCACGTAAACAATATCTCTTTGGGTCCTCAATGATTTGTAAGAGTCTTAAGTGGTTATGAGACCAAAGTGTTTGATAGGTGCTGTCATAAAATAACAGTAATATACATTTAGTAGGGTTGTTGGTATAATGTATTTAGCAGAGAATCAGATAGTGCTTTTTTATACTACTAGTTCTTTTGTTTTCTTTTGTAATCATAATATTCACAGTAATCCCTTATATGAGAATAATTGCTTGAGATTGATACATTTATGGATTCTTGAGTTCCATCAAAATGCATTAAGTAAATGTTTCAGGATTATCATTCATTATAAAGACCAAGACTTAAACATTTTATTTCCAGTTTTATTTGGAGCCAGTATGAGCTGTGTGTTAGCTACAACACCTGTGCGTTTTGGGTATTTAAATTACAAATTTTGTACTACATAACATCTGTTAATGTTAACCATTCCTTGCATTGGTCTATCTTCCCTCTAAGATTCAATAAGGAAGATATAAGCAAGAGCAAGCGTTTTAGAAGAACTATACACTGGCAGTTAGTGGGCAGACTTGACAGTTGGGGATTGTAAATTCTATCTTCCCTTCCAAGGACAAGTGAGTATGACCAGGGCTTGGCACCATTTTAATATCCTTCTCTATAAAATGGGAATGATGCTATGGTTCCCTGTGGTGCTCTGAGAGCGGAAGATTACTAAAGTACTACTGTGAAATGCTCAGATTTGAAGTGTCACCCTGGAGCAATGTATTAAGAATTTGTAGATTTGTGAAAGTATAAGTCAGTTTAAAGGAAGAGTATCATCACAAATATGACTCTTTTTATGGAAGGAACTTTAAATAAATACTGAGTCCCAAAGTGTAGCACTTACTGCTAGGTTATTCGTTATTGAATATGAACACTGTTTAATAACTATATTCAATCGAATATTAGAAATATTCAAACCTAAACAAAAGTATGCTGAAACTATTATTTAGTTCTTCTAAGAAACAGTGGAGGTTGCAATAATATATTACTTAACATGATTTTGTGGGGTGCCTGGGTGGCTCAGTCAGTTAACGCTTCTGCCTTCAGCTCCAGTCATGATCCCAGGGTCCTGGGATTGAGCCCCATATTCGGCTTCTGGCTCAGAGGGGATCCTGCTTCTCCCTCTTCCCCCCTGTTCTTGCTCTCTCAAGTTAATAAATAAATAATCTTAAAAAAAACCCACATGATTTTGTGGTACTTTTCTCAAGAAAATGCTTCCCAATACTTTGCATACATTCACACACAGCTGGACCCAATCAGGGACATCCCATCGATGCCACAGTTCTAGTCACAGTGGATTTTGAATTTTCTCTCATGCCTTAAGACACAATTGAAGGGCACCTGGGTGTCTCAGTCAGTTAAATGTCTGCCTTCAGCTCAGGGCATGATCCTGGGGTCCTGGGATTGGGCCCCATGTCCAGTTCCCTGCTCAGCAAGGAGCCTGCTTCTCCCTCTCCCTCTGCATGCCACTCTCTCTACTTGTACTCTCTCTGTGTGTGTGTGTCAGATAAATAAATAAAATATTAAAAAAAAGACACAATTGACCTGGCCTGTGTATTTATGCTAAGTGAATCAGATTGAGAGGTGCCTTAGACTTAGCCCTGCTTTTAGAGGAAGGGACCTAATGAGAGAAAAGAAAAACAGGTGTCTGTTCTGAGATGAGATTAGACAGATAACTTGTGACATCTAAAGGAAGTACACTAGCAGATGGATTTCTAGCCATGACATTAAAATCTAGGGAACTTGAAATAGAGGCATTTCAGTAGGCAAGAGTGGGATAATGAGTGGGAAATAGTGGGAAGAGTAGGAGGCAATTAGTAGAAGGGGAGTTTTTCTGCAATGTTATTTAAGGTCTTTTACCCCTATTGTAATCATCCGAGATGGAGTCAAATCAATAATAATACTTTTGATAATTTTTGTATCTTGCTGATCTCTTTCTAAGATCTAAGCACTACTCTAGGTATTTTATACACATTAGCTTATTTAAAACTCATAACCAAATATGTGGACAACAAAATGAAGCACTAAGGGTGTTTGCCCAGAGTAAGTGTGAGGATTATTTACTACTACGTCTCAATTTAAATCCTTGTGAGCTTGAAACCAACATTGATGTTTTTTCCACTATAATAAAGTGTTTCCAGAATCAGCAGCATCAAATTAAATGTGGAAATTATATATTTTTTAAATGCTAACTTGAAAACACCTCAAACAAGACCACCAAATGGAGTTGCTTCCACTAAAAAGTTTAAAGTTTCCAGAAAAGCAGCAGTGTCTCAAATGACATTCTTTGGGGGAGACATGAATCATAGATATGTTTTCCAACAGATATGAAACGTTGAGATGGACGGTAAATTGGCCCCCAAAGATATCCACGTTCTAAACCCTGGAACCTACGAATACATAACCTTACATGACAAAAGGGACATTGCAGATGAAATTACATTAGTATCATCACACAGGAACATTATCCTGGATTATCTGGGTAGCCCAATGTAATTGCAAGGATTTTTTTTTTAGTGTTTCAAAATTTTATTTAAATTCTAATTAATTGACATAAAATGTAATATTTGTTTCAGAAGTAGAATTTAGTGATTCATCACTTTGATATAACACCCAGGGCTCATCACAAGTGCCCTCCGTAATACCCATCACCCATTTAGCCCTTACTCCACCCACCTCCCCTTCAGCAACCCTCAGTTTTTTCTCTATAAAAAAGGGGGGGTAAACCATAAGGGAGACTCTTAATTGCAAGGAACTTTGTAAGCAAAAGAGGGGGACAGGAGAGTGAAGTCAGAAAAGGAAGTATAACCGTAGAAGCAGCAGTTGGAGTGATGGGATTACTGGCTATGAAGATGGAAGAAGGTCATGAACCAAGAAATGTAGGCAGTCTCTAGAAGCTGGAAAAGGTAAGTAGACAGATTTTCCTGTAGAAGCTCCAGAAGAAATGGAGCCCTGCAGAGACCTTGACTTTTGGCTCATAAACACATTTTAGACCACTGATCTTCAGAATTGTTAAGTAATACATTTGTATTGTATTAAGCCTCTAAGTTTGGGATAATTGGTTATGGCAACAAGGAGAATCCAGTAAAGTACATTCAAATACCAAAATTAGCATCTTGCTTGAAATTTATGCCATTTGTTTTTAGTTCATAAACCTTGGACTCTGGGTAGCAGGTGTAGATATCTGGCCTCCTGGTGAAACTAATACCGCTCAGTCTTTGCTGTGGCCTCTGAAAATACTGAATACTGGATTTCGCAAACATAGTTTTACCTGAGCTCATTATCTTAAGAACTATGGATTGAATTGTTTTTCTAAATTGCACAGGTCTTGGGTCACTGCTGTGAAGATCTAGTATGTTCTTTTAAGGCGTTAGACTCTTTAAAAGTAAGGCTACTGAGGAATTTGCAATTAAATTAATACCACTCCCAGGACCCCAAAGGAACCATACCTATTCAATAGGAGAGAAAGTTCAGGCAGAGCTCAACTAATGTGAGTCCTAGTTCTACACAGGAGTCAAGAAACCCCCGGCAGACTCGAAGCTAGATAATAAATTGCATAATATTTTGGATTTTATGTAATTTAGGACTTCAGATACGTGGCTTTTGATACTCAAGGCTTAAAGCAAATGGTCTTGGACATCAATTCCTTTGATCTTTCAATTTTAATTTTCAAAGAGATTTATTATTTTATTTTTCTCCTTCAGAACTTCATAAGAGGGGATTTATATTTAAATTTGGTTCATCTCTGTGTTATTTTNATTCCTTTGATCTTTCAATTTTAATTTTCAAAGAGATTTATTATTTTATTTTTCTCCTTCAGAACTTCATAATAAGAGGGGACTTATATTTAAATTTGGTTCATCTCTGTGTTATTTGCATGTTATTGGAGTATCTATGTTTCATCTTAATTTGGCCTTTTATTTTCAGTTTTATTTAAGGCTTTCCTTAAAACTGCAAGAAAAACAGCTTGAGAGTATACTTACAGAGAGAATTCTGAACAATGCCTGTGATCTGCCCTGTACACTTGGCTAACATGGAAAAGGTGGTGACTGCTACCTCAAATTGTGCACCATATCAGAAGACAAACTCGGGTGGATTTGCATTTCTCTATTTCTAGAGGTCTTCATCCTTCATATGATAATTTAATAATTTCTTTTGTGAGTTCAGACAATGTAGACTGATTTGACAATTCACAGGCCTATGTACGTTATTATGATGATATACACTCTCTAAAACAGTTTTCTTTTTTTCTTTTTTTAAGTGTATTTAGTGAAACTTTCATTTCTTTTCAAAATATGTGTAGATAGCCCATTATGTACCATGTGTTCTACTGTGTTGGGCAGCGAGGGAAGGAAGAGAGGGAAGAGAATACTCCCAGGTTTGAGGACAACTTGGCCTTGGCATGGACTTAAATAGAACAGAGTCCTGATCCATGGTCGAGTGTGCTGCCAACAAAGTGCGGAGCATCCACCAGAATTCCCAGGAAGATCTTTGGTAAACAGGCTCCTGAATGGCTGCAGAAAATCATTGACTTACTGATTGATAGATTGGCAAAAATATCTGGGTATTAAAGGCTGAGCAGTTTTTTCTTCCTTTTGCGAGAAAGCCCACGCAGGGTTTTCTTCTTTGTCCCTCTATGTCGTCTTACTGAGGTACCTCTCCACATCAGTTCTAATTCTGCAAAGTAGCCTACAGATACAAATGACTTTTCCCAACCTGGTCTTTGTTTGTATAAAGGTGATGTGTCAGCCTCCATTTTAGCTCTTTGTTTTGTCTATCAGCTTATTCAGACATGGACAGGGAAGAGTGCCATTTACTGGGCTTTCTTCAGAAACTCCAACATGTTTTTATGGCAAATTATTAGTTAAAAGGCAAATGATGTACAGTATTTTAAACCAGACCATAAAGGGTTGGAAAAGTGAGGGAGAATACCCAGACATGTGCACGCGCGCGCGNTCTTCAGAAACTCCAACATGTTTTTATGGCAAATTATTAGTTAAAAGGCAAATGATGTACAGTATTTTAAACTAGACCATAAAGGGTTGGAAAAGTGAGGGAGAATACCCAGACATGTTCACGCGCGCGCGCGCACACACACACACACACACACTCCTATTCTGAATGTGAATGGATTTGTGCCGTGCTTTTTATTTAGGTATATTACTCCTTTGAGCCACTAAACTTCAAAAAAATTATATGGTTACTGAAGGAAATGCTAAGGATAGAACTTGCCCAGGAATATGATGGCAATCTCATCAGAGGGAACCTATTATAAAGGCCAGAAGCAAGACAAAATAAGCGGTAAAGTGCATTAAGGAACAAAACAAACAAATAAACTAACCCTGGTGGGAAGTCACTGGAAAATGGGCTTACATTTTGAATCAGAGTAATTTCCTGGAAACATCATTCTCTCTGTTTAAGTACCAATGCCATAAGGTTCAGTGACAAAATCTTTAGCAATATAACAGGTTTTCTTACATTGGTTTCGTGATCCATGCTGGCACATTTGCACAATATGATACCCTAGTGTTAATGGAAAGTGCAGGGGGCAAAATCCATGTTAAGTGTTTTGTAGAGGGGAAACAGTCCACCTGTTAATGCAGAAAAGTTTATGAACAAATACCCAAAGTACCAAAGAGGCAGAAACTCATGGAGACAGTAGAGCAGGCAACGCGGATCATCAGTTGCCTCCTTTGTGTCTTCTGTGCATTTTTCTCACTGCTGTGAATACAGCATGTTCCTAAACTGATTCCAGCTTGGAGCAAAGATGCATATGTGCAGGGATGTGTGAGGTCAGGTCTATGCCACTTGGAAGGTAAAAAGAAGATAAAATGTATATTTTGGGAATTAGGATAAATTGATCTTGCTTCCCCAAAGTCCAATACTCTGAAGAGTGTCATCGCCCTCTCATGGGCCTTGTGTTCTGTGTACTTCACATTTAACTGAAGTCAGTCTTTACTGTTGTGCTTTTGCCCGAAGTTAGCACCATGCTGCTGTGCTGCCGATTCTGAGCAGCGTAGTGACTCACATTTAAAGCCTCTGAACGTGATCCTCTTCTTGCATGATGTAAGAATAGCTGGAGGCAGTGGCAGCATAATATAACCGCAACAAGAACAGACTCCCTGAGATGAATGTCCGTCTTCGTCTCCCGGGCTGTGGTATAGCGGGTACATTTGTTNGATCCTCTTCTTGCATGATGTAAGAATAGCTGGAGGCAGTGGCAGCATAATATAACCGCAACAAGAACAGACAGAAGCTAGACTTCCTGAGATGAATGCCCGTCTTCGTCTCCCAGGCTGTGGTATAGCGGGTACATTTGTTCCTTATCTTCCTTAGCCCCCAGATTGAAATAAAAGTACTTGTTCTGGGGCGCCTGGGTAGCGCAGTCGTTAAGCGTCGGCTCAGGGCGTGATCCCGGTGATCAGGAATCGAGTCCCACATCAGGCTCCTCCGCTGGGAGCCTGCTTCTTCCTCTCCCACTCCCCTGCTGTGTTCCCTCTCTCCTGGCTGTCTCTCTCTGTCACATAAATAAATAAAATCTTAAAAAAAAAGTACTTGTTCTTGTCTCATAGGGTGACTATAAGGAAGATGGGATTAACATTTACAGTCACTCTTTATCACAAGTGAGAGGCTTATATATTTGTTAAATTAATTTTAAAAATTAATACTCTAGAGGGAGTCCGATGTTACCTTCCAGGACCTTCTATGATCTGAAACCTGGTTTAGTCCTTTCGTATGTATCATCATAGTAGTTTATATTTCTCCTTTTGTAATTTTTTTATCTTATAAATTTTTTATGTATCACTTACTTCTCAATAGGGTATCAACTCCAGGACAGCAGAGACATTATTTGTTGCTTGTTACTTAATGGCTAACATAGTGCGTGACATAGCTAAATGATAAAAAGTTGTTACATGAATGATGGAAAAAAAGACCCATAGTTCAGATTATGCCTGATACACACAAGTTACTGAAATAATACTTAGTAGACACTCGTTGTTGTTGTTGTTGTTGTTAAATTGAATTGAATAATCTCTAGGCCACTCAGGCAAAAGATCAGAAAGCTACTAAATGCTTTCATGTGGCTCACACAATGTGTTAGTTGTAGTCATGAATGTAACGGAGCTGGAGCATAATGCTGTAAGACAATTGCTTGAGAGTGTACATATAGAGTGGGTTCTGGACAATTCTCATTCCTCTCCTGTGCAACCTCAAAACTTAGGAAGGATGCTAACAGATTTCCCAATTTGAACACTCAACATAGGGGAAGGGGGAAGGGTGTTGATGGATTTGCAGGGTCATTGCAATTCTATATTTCTAGAGGTCCCCACTCTTTAGATTAAAATGAAATAGATTGTTTTGTGACTTTTTTTGGGCATTGTAGACAAATAGTCTACATAGTGACATGCATTTTTATGTTAGAATATATTTCCAAAGAGTTATTTATTGTTAAATTAACATACAGTGGACTATTTTTAGCATATAGTTCTATGAATTTAACACACATATCTATTCATTTAACCACCATGATAATCCGTATGGAGAATATTCCATCATCCAAAATACTCCATTCTCTCCACTTGTAGTCACAGTGATATGTAACTAGAGTTTTGTCTTTTTTTATTATTCCACATATATGGAATCATAGAATATGTGACCATCCATACAGATTGTTGCCTGAATCAATAATTCACTCTTTTTATTGCTAAGAAGAATTGCTTTGAAGGGATTTGTCACTGTTTATTTATTTTCTCACTGAGGACAATTTAGGTTGTTTCCAGTGTTGAGTAATTACGAACAAATAATTGTAGAGAATCTTTTTGATACCACATATTCTTCTAGTTGAAGGAATATAGTGGCAGCAAGGGCAGAAAAGTTTCAATGCCCATTATTCTTAAAGTCCATTGAGAAGTTAATTTATATTCAAAAATTTTCAAAAATCATAAGGTCAAATGTGTGGCTTGAAGTTTTTTCTAGATGCCTAAGATTTTATTTTAATATATTTGAAAGAATGAAACCAAAGTTTGAATTGAGACTACTGAGACATTCACTGCTTCTTAGTCTGCATTATGATTATATGTTAGTAAAACAGACAACAGAGGGGCACCTGGGTGGTGCAGTCCGTTAAGTGTCCCACTCTTGGTTTCAGCTCAGGTCGTAACCTCATGGTCATGAGGTCATGAGGTTGAGCCCCGCATCTGCTCTGTGCTCAGTGCAGAGGCTGCTTAGGACTCTCTCTCCCTCTGCTCTTCCCCTCTGGTAAGGTAAATAAATAAATCCTTAAAAAAAACGTACAACAGAGTTTGCATTTAAAATTATGTAATACTGAAGTGATGAATCATTGAACGTTATATCAAAAACATTGGGGGAAGGGGATAGCCTGGTGATGGGTAGTAGGGAGGGCACGTATTGCATGGTGCACTGGGTGTTATACGCAACTAATGAAGCATCAAACTTTACATCGGAATCTGGGGATGTACTGTATGGTGATTAACACAATATAATAAAATAAAATTAAAAAAAAAAAAAAAA
>NC_048224.1:98229652-98280816 GCF_002007445.2 Ailuropoda melanoleuca
AAAAAACCATTGATGTGTACTATACCTCAGCTAATTGAATTTAAATAAATAAATAAATAAATAAATAAATAAATAAAATTATGTATAGAGATTTTGCTTTGTTTTGTTCTGTTTTAATATTATTGAGCCTAATCCATCAGAATTTCAGAGGAAGGGCCAGGGAACATGTGTTTTGTTTATGCCCTCCTAAGGGATTCTGATGAACAGTTCAGGTTAAGATTGACTGCTCTGAATTTTTGAAATTGAAACCAGAACAACACTGGACAATATCTCACTTCAAAGAAGATGCAAACAAGTTCATTAGTTTCCATATGCCATGTCTTCTTAATCTGATTCTTGGGTAACTTTGAAGTATTTCTTTTTTATTCAAATATTAAAATCTAGGCTATTTTCTAGATGCCAGATTGTTCATATCAACCCCCCAAAAAAGTTATTGGTAATTCATATTCTAATATGAAAAACTTATTAAAGTTGATACTGGAAGAGACTGTCCTGTTTGGGTATATATGACAGCTTTGACCCAATATGGATTCCAGAGTAAAACTGGAAGTAATGCTCTGAGACTTTCTCTGGCCCCAAAGGGAAGGTGGTAGATCAATGCCAGCCCTCCTTTAGCACTTGCTGTCTTAGAAGGGTCAAGCACAGTTCCAATGTTCAGTCATCTTTCCTAGATTTCCTTTTCCCTGTAATTCTGATCCTTGTACCAAATTGACCGAGAAGCTAAATTTAGTACCTCAGGCCACATCTTTCAATACTTTACTATCAAATGTGTCCTTTCAATTCCCCTTACTTATTTAAATCAAAGAATACACACACAGGTCTCCTATTGCAGTTAAAAGTCTGCCCAGAAAAATTCACCTGTTTTCTTTTTTTTGCATGTCAGTATGAGTTGTGCTATTTAATCCTATATATTTCACAAGCAAAAGTATATACTTAGACTAACATATTAGATCCATCGGGTAGAACAGTCAGAAAGGAGTGACAGAGATTGGTTACCTGAAGTATTAGAATCAATTCACAAAAGAAATAAGGTAACAAGAATGAGTTTTATCATGATTTAAAGTATTGCTTCTTCCCTAAATAACAAGATTTGTTTCTCAAATAGGACAACACATGACTGATAGGTACGAAATTCATAGTTCTAAATTGGTACTATTTCCACTGAGCAATTTTGGTGTAAAAAACAGCGGCTGTGATGGAAGATAAAACAACAGAAGAAAACCAAAACAAAACATTTGTATGGCTTTTATTTAACAAAAGTGCTTCAACTTACAAACACATGCCTACTGGTCTGAAATGGTCAATTCAGCTAATGGAAAAAGTACCTTATTTCCTTTCTTCCTTTTTTAGATCTATGGATTTATTAAAAGTATTATCATTGGCTTTGTCAGGATAAATTCATTTTACCAAATGGCTTTATCTGTTCCGTTCATTCATGACTATGAGGTTAGGTAGGGATAAAGATAGACATATTATTCACATATTTTTAAAACCCTGAAATTTGAAGTTTAAGAAAAATGAGCCAATATGTTCCCTGGCTTATCGGAGAAGTAGTTATTTAATTCTTTTTTGTGGAGTGCTTGACATTCTACCTGAGCATGGTAAGTTCATAAATGTTCATCCTGTTAGGAGGGAAAAGCGTCAAGTTTATACTGTCAAGGTTAGGGGAAGTGACTTCCTTTTACTTACTTTAGGTCATAAGCTTCTTAAACAAGCTTTTAATTTGAGTTTCTTTAAAAGATTATCTGAGCTACTGGGAATTCTTTCTAAAAGACTGACTTATGTACTCAATTAGTGAGGAAGAGTTCCATCATTTTTCTGGCTTATAGTTCAATGAGGCTTGCTTTCTCCTGGCTTTGTTTTCCTAAATGCCTAACCAGGTTAAAATAACATTTAAAAGCACATCTGTTAATGACATTCACTATTGCCATTTACATTTAAATAGTGCTAGACAATTATGACATGATTTAGTTATTTCTTTTGAATATTAACATTTCACAAGGCTTGAATGCTTGTCCCATCCAAAGCTTCAAATTTAGTTTAAAATTTTTGTAATGCAAATGCAGTTACAGGTTTAAAATCCCACTATCATAAACATAACTATTGGTTCCATTTTAAATGCCAAAAAGAGTTGGAGCTTTAACAGGCTCTTTCAAGTAATTTCATTCTAATATGAACAAAAAAAATTAAGAAGACAGAGATGTGCTTCTAAATAGATTTTATATTTTTTATCAGGGGACCTCTTCTTTCCCCCTGCTTCTTTCCTCATAAGTATGTAAGAATCAGCTTCACTGAGGCAGGTGAAAGAATGAAGCTTCCCTATGAGCACCTCAGAATGACCAGAAACACCGTTTCTCTTTACCATGTCTGGGGCAACCTGGATATCTAATTAAACAAAGGGCCAAACAGGCCTTTATTAGTTGTGCATTTTTATGATATAAACAGGAAGAGGGTTTGTTGTCTTAAGCATATTTAAACAGATATAACTGCGTTTTTCTCTCCTGAGCAAAAAAATGTTGCCGTAGATGTTATATAATGTCAGAGTAGACATCCGGAAGACAGGAGGTTTCAGACTAAAAGAGTAATAAACCTGGAGCATGGAAACAGACCAAGCATACAGCAACAGAGTTACTTAACCGTTGACTCACATGGCACATTTGTGACTTCTGATAAAGCAAACAACTATCTTTTGAGCTTTTAAGTTTGTGGGGGAGTGGGGAGAATGATTACTAAACATGGAGTGAGGGTAGGTTTGGATGGCTATGATCGTTTTTGCTACTGAGTGGGTAAAGATTATAGTAGCCTCCTATTTTGGCTTACAGCTGTGTAACGTTAAATTTCATTTGTATGTTTTGTTTTGTTTCGTTTTGTTTTGTTTTTTTCCTATGTACTGATCACTGTCTGTATTTAGTATTATTAGTATCTCATACTCCATTTTACAAATAAGGAAATGAATCTAAGTGACGTGCTTAGGATCACAAGAGCATTAAGTAATGGAGCCAGGGTTTAAAATAAGGCATTCTGGCCTTAAAAGGTCTTCTCTTTCAAGACACTATATATTTAAGCATCCTTCAGAAAGACTTTGATGTGTACACTAATTAAAATATTAAAGGTCCAATGCAGAGTGAAATAGTGGACTTTGCCATCTTGCACTAGAATAATCTCTTATAATGAGGCTGGTATTATGCTTTCTTCTGTGAGATGCTTTTGATTATATTCGTAACATATCTTAGAGAAAATTAACTATTGCAAAGAAGTAATAAAACATTGTAAGAGGAGTTCCCATAATTCCTCAAGTCCTATTTTATTTAATGCCAAGTTACAAGTGTTATTTCTACCACACTTTTCTTAGTTAAGCATCGAGCATTTATGTAGAAAGAAGTTGCATTATCTATACTGGTTATTTGAAGTTCTTGGAAAAATTAAACACTGTATACTCATTACAAGGTATCGATACATCAGGGTGTAGTTATTTTAACTGTAAGAGGGAACTTTGAGACCTAAATCGTCTCTGGAGGAACATCTTATAACTTTGGTCCTACTTTATATTATCATCAGCCTTTCCTTTTAACCCATATCTCACGTTTTCTAAAAATAGTGCTGGCTCGGTGGAGATCCACATTTGGGCATACTAACAACAACAAACTCATTGGAGGGCTTTGTGGTCATTTATATATCTGTGGTCAGATAATTTAAATAACCAGGCATCTATTCTTAGCAGAAGAAAGTAACTATCCAGGGAGGGTCCAGGAATATAAAATACTTCAGCTGTATAAAATATTCCAGCTAACCATTATGGCAGGAATATTAAACTTTCTGGCTTACTTTAAGAAAAGGAAATTAAAGTGCTCTGCATACCCTCAAAGAAGTAAGAAATGCTGATTTGTGATGTTCTCAAAGAGGAATTCCTTCCTGTCTGTGATTCCCTTGTATGAAAAAATAATTGGTGTATTCCAAATTAAGGATTTTCTTTGAAGTGAGTTTCTATGGATCCCAGCCAAATGTATCAGCACATTTAGGCAATCAGAATTGCAGAAATCTCTTTCTGAGATCTCACAGTGAGATCTCAGAGTGAACTGAGTATCTCAGACGTGTCTTGGGGCTAGGTCTAAGATAAAACTCTTAAGACTTCAGAAATTACCCATTTTTTTACCCAGAAGCCAAATATCATCTCTTGTGTCAAATATACTATAGACATTCTAGACTACTTAAGATTAGAATAAAGGACCGTTACAGATATCTATATCCCAGTCTCTAAAGAAATCATACTTCCAAAACCCGTTCCCTAAAATGATAGGGTAATTGAAAGTAAAGCTTGGCAGAATATGATAGATATATTCCTGTCCCTCTGAGTGTTCATCTGTAGCTCTTTCTATCGTTATGAATTGTCTGGAGCACATTCCGTCTCAGTGCTCGTGAAGTAGAATAAATATTGCAAACTTGAAACTTTGGAAATTAACCATTTCAGGATATGGGGAAGACCACTGCATGGATGGTTGCTAGATTAAATTCTATTAATTGAGAGTATTCAATAAAATTCCGTACTGTTTTAACTTACTCCTAGGAAAAGTTAATGTCTACATGTTGAGAATATCTCTTTATTCTTACTCCTTTTCCCCACATTTTTTATTCATACCATTAACACCTAAAATACAATTTATTCCTAGATATGAGAAATAACCAAATATATCCATTTGGTCCTCCATGTATTTTTATTGCTTCTATTTCTGTATCTATAAATATATGTGTGGGCAAATGCAACTGGTTATGATTTATTCTGCATGTTTTCTGTTTCTTCTAACCTAGTCAAAATATTCATATTTTTTACAATATAACCTACATAACTTTCTTAAATTTTTGAGTTAATAAAGTTTGTAAATGAACTTCTGATCTTTTTCACACACTATTTGGCATTTGCATTTTTCTGTCTTACCCTAAATCTCTGTTAAAATCTTTAATTTGTTCTTTTTCCTGAGTATACAAATAGTTATCATGCCTATTCTGCTTATACCAAATAGTCCCCTTTCCTGTTTTGAAATCGTTCCTCAAATACTTAACATGGATTCTTTCAGCAAATATTACTCCTATTAAAAATAAATGTAGAGCAAATAAATGTATCTTGAGATTTGTGTTCACTACCATGCCCACTGGAACACCTTAATTTAGGCTGCCCATCACCAGCCTTGGGTAGCATTCACACAGAGGAACCATCTCCTGAGCTCCTGGCTGTTCTCATCCTTTCCCAGGGTATGCCTTGATTTGTCATGTGGCTTAGAGTCAAGGTCTTCTGTTTTAAAAATAATGTCTCTTCTATTTTTGAACAATAGGGAAATGAACACAGATTATAGCATAGATATAATTATTAAAATATCCAAAATGAAAGAAGAAAGAAGCATAAAGGAATTGCTACTTTTAGTGAAGACATTACCAGCCATAGGGAAAAAGAAAATAACAGTAGTTGAGATCCAGAAATCAGGAAATTATTGAAAACTACTGGACTAAACTAACAACTTCAAAGCATTCTATTTACCACGTATCATCTTAATTCTTTTCTTACTAAGATATTTTATTGCTGATTATTCTAGATGATTTTCAGTATGAGCATATGGTCCGTGTCATAATTAAAGTCAACAAACATTAAGATCTATTTAAAAATAATTATATGCCAACAAACTTACATGGCATTTAGTTATTTGTTAAATATAGGATTCTAATTGGAATCTAGTTAGATGTACATCTAGTTAGATGTAGATTTTTTTTTTTAAAAAAGGAATATATTTAGTTTTTGCTGTTTCTTTTAGTTCTTATGGGATTTTAAGCTTTGTCTTCTGCTTTTAAGTCCTAATAAAACAGCTTCAATGGAAAAAAAATCTTCATTTATCTTTGTCTGTCTCTGTCTCTCTGTCTTATATATACACATACATACCATTACTATATATACACACAGCATGCACACATATGCATAAATGTGAACTTGAATAAAAATAAGTTTTAATATTACTACTTTTGGAAATGTCTGTATTTTTTACTTGATTTTTTTTTAATCCTGTGAGAAAAGCACCTTCTAGGGGATATCACTGTGCATGCTTTATATTTATCGAGGTTGACTTTTTTCTATGAGCTGGATTAGCAATAATAAAGAAGCAGGGCATTGAAAAGGAGAAAAGTATATGCAAAATTGATATTTTAAACTCTTTTATGTTTCTAAATTACCTAGACAGGCTTTACTGATGGGATATTTCTGCTCTGTTTAAGTAGAGAGTTATTTCTTGAGTTATTTACTATATTATATTAAATAAATGATAATAAAAATATAGGAGGTTTACAATATACTATATTAAACTTGAATATAGGTTATTATACTTTTTTTTCTCACCATAATCCCATAACTGCTGCTTTACCCATTTCTAGTTACTCTCTTTTGGTTATTTGTAAACTTGTATCATGTTAGCCTTCTAGAATGCTAATAATTTTATTGTCAAAATGAGTGATCCTGACAATTTGAACTTTGAGTTTTCAGTAAATTATAGGATGCAAAGAGAATAGAAACAAGTTATCACATTTTGCCTTAAACTGTAGATGATTTTGATAACAATCTTTCAATGCAAGTATTCAGGAAACCTGGTAAAATATGCCATCAATTTTGATGCAAATTATTCTCAGACATCTTGGTGATGTGGTAAGTATATGGCACATGATTAATCATGCTAAATGAAAGTAGATGCATTGATGTTGAAAACACTTTTTAATTTTACTTCTCTGAGGTTTACGTTTTTATCTAGTTCCAGGTCTTGAGGCTCATGAATGGCAGGTGAAGGCATGAAGCACATGTCAATGTTATGTGCTAATAATCAAAATTATTATTCATCCTGTATCCTGAAATATTACTAAACTTGGCTCTTAGTTCTAGAAGTATTTCATTTCTTCTTTTTATCTTACTGCACCAGCAAGGAACCAATGTGATGTTCAACAGTAAGGGTAGTATAGGACTTTCTTGCCTTGTTCCTCATCTTAAGGAGAAATTTTTTGAATTGTTATGTATAATATTAGCTGTGGCTTTTTGTGTGTAATTACTCTTTATCCAGTGGAGGAAGTTCTCTTATATAACTAGTTTGCTGAAACTTTTTATCACGAGTCAGTGATAACTTTACTAAATGCAGAGATTAGTTCCTATTTCCTAGAGTCCATATCAAGTCTCTGAGGCACTCTCCCCAGCCATGTGCCATCTCTGGACAAGTCACTGTGAGGGGTGAGTTTCCAGAGCCAACTGATGAGATCCACCTCACAGTATTTAGCCATGCATGCATTGACTGGAGAGAGTGATTCAACAAGAGATACAAGGCAGTACTTAAATATATATGTATCTTCAGCTCAGATACCTTTCCTGAGTTTGAGAACCATGTTTTTAAGAGGTTAATAGATATTTTTTTGAGTATTTAATAGATATATTAAATTTTAAAGTTAAGTCAATAACCGAATGCATTATTTCACCCTTACTCAACACCTTCTGTTTTGTATTCAACATCTCAGTCAAGGTCACCCATGTCCACTCATCCTTATGGGTTTAGAAACCTTGCCGTCAGCCTTATCCCCTAGTAAAATTTGTCACTAGGTTTTACCTGTCTCCTATTCAGGTACCATGAAACAGTGTACCAATGAGTTTTATTGATGCTCCATCTAGATCCATCTTTATCTCTTTCTTTTTCAACTTCATATCATCTTTACCAGTGCATCTCTCCTCCAAATTTCTTAACTTTCCAATCCATCCACCAACTACTTCTCTATGAGAACTATTTGAAGTCTTTGACAGTATTTAAAATGATTAATACTTCCCCCTTGACTAACATATAATGTCCAAGATCTTCTGTATTATGCTACTTTAGTAAAAATATTTCTTCGGTTTTCCTTTTGAGCCTCCTCCCATTGCTCCTCGCTACCCTGGGTACACTCCAGTTAAACAGAACCCTTGCCTGTTTTCAGATGTGCCGTGTGCTCTGTTGTCTCAGTGCTTTTGAAAAATTCTGTTTCCTCCTTTTCAGATTCCTGTGCTCATACTCAGTTTTCAAGATCTAGCCTCAATGCCCTCTTCTCATCTAGGAGTGTAATGGATTTCCTCAGGGAAAATTTATTCATCTTCTATTGTGTCAGAAGGATTTTGTACCCACATTTATTGAAATATATTGATATTATATATGTATTATATTATATATGTATTATATCAATATTATATATTGAGATATATAGGTCTCTTTCATTATATTCTTATAATACTTGTGTTCTCAGCTCCCAGCAACTGCTCCATGCATAGCAATTTATTAGTTACCTAAGCCAATTAGTACTGGTATGATATATCAAATACAACTTCGTTCCATTATCTTATCTTGTACAGGGATTAAGCCTAGTTTTATATGTTACTATTTTCTTCCTCTGATGATATCATCTCATTCTAAGTGCTAATATATAGCCATTTTATTTTTCATTAGAGCTTGAACTCTATAATTATAGCTTAATAAAATGGACTAATATGCATTTATTAATGATCTTCCTTAAAAATAATTCCATCATCTCTTAACCTTGACATGTAGGTTATATTATTATTTTATTTTATAAACATTGACATGGAAGTAGCATATTTTTAAAGCATTGTTTATGGTCAGTTATGAATAAATCAGCTATTTTTTCATTATTACATATCCCTTCTAACATAGCACATGTGGAACTATGTAATTTTTAACATATTTGATATTCCAAAAGCTAATCTGGAAAGAATGTTTTACATCAAAGATCATACCTTTCCCACAAAGCTAAGTTAAATAGCATTTACTCTTTCAATATTCTTAGATGCTTATTAAATGTCATGAACTGTGATAGACACCGATACTTGCTTTCATAATGAAAAGGAAGATGTACAATAAAGAAATAATTATGATAAGAGATAATGATGATTATAACCTTGAATGATGTTTAGTTTATTTCAAGCACTATTAACTCATTTAATACAATAAACTGTGAGTGATCTGTTTTGAGTTAGAGTAGGAATTCATTATTTAAAGGAACACCTAACATGGCAGAAACAATTTTATTTTATTCATTCTTTTATTCCTAGTGCCAGGAAAAAAGTTCTTGACTAACAGCTAAGTCTCAATAAATAAATATCTTGGAAGTTTAAATTTAATTGTACTATATAAGCAGTTTACTCAAGCTTTTGTATTGATAATCACATGACTTGTTTCCTATTAGAAATCAGTACGATTCATGGATAAAATATTACAAATCAGCATAATGAACTTTTATGACTAATTGCTAACATAAATGTTTTGTTCAACATATTTTTAAAGTACAAATATAGATTTGAGAAAAATTCTGGGACATTTTATGTACCCAGGGCATATGTGTAGCTTTTAAAATCACTATCTAAAGTTACGTAAGTTTAGTTAGCATGTAGTTAAATGACAGATGTAAGGATTTTAAGAGTATGTATCTATCTTTAGAATTGCTCTAATTTTGCCTGTATTTGTGAGTGCTCTGTTGATGTGTGTTTAAACATGAAAGCGTTACCTTCTGTTCTTTAAGTTTGGAGACTACTTTCTGGATTCAATTATGAGTTTGGATAATTGTGTTTAGGTGCTTTAACACCTAATTGATTACACTACATTGTTTGATCATGGTTGAAATGTAATTTTGATGCTTGGTTGGTGATTCTTTTTTGGAATGTTTTAAATGGATTTGCTGCTTAGGAGTGAATTACTTTTTTGCACAGGTTGTCAGGAATCTTCTAGGCAGGGAAGCACATGTTTTGATTATCATTATTATTATTTTAACAAAGAGGGAAGATAGAAGACAGAAACCCAGAAGGTGATTAGAAAGCAAGGCTTAAACTGAATTCAAAACATGAACTCTTATTTACTACTGTAATTTTGGCAAAGATGTTTTGGCTACTGCATCAATAAAACCAATAAGCAAATTTCTTTTACAACTTGAAGTTTTCTTACTAAGATAAATTTATCTGAAACTTTAGTTTGCCAGATTGTTTCCAAAGCATGTGTTTGGTGCCATTAACAATGTGAAAGGGCTGTGGGAGGCTGTCCTTGAAAAATTTTGGTTGGAAAAAATCAAATAGTATCTTCAGTGTTCTTAATGTATTATTAGTTTAGCTCTCTTAATGTAAATATTGCCCTCAAAAGGGAATTAAAGGACGCAGGACTTCTTAGACTCTCTTTTTGAAGATAACTTGAGAACATGTTTTGAGAAGTACTAGGCTAATTAATTCAATCTGGGAGTATATTCGGGAATTGGAAGGCATTATAATACCCATATTTATAGCAACCTCCTAAGCATTGCTTTCAAGGGGATATTTGAAATTCACTTGAAATACAATGTTTGTGCTCTAATCCAAAGCCTCACTTCTTTTTTTTTTTTTTTTCAGCTTTTCTGTTTTGTTTTGTTCTCCTTCCTCCAGCCACTGCTCTATCATTATGATATATGTGCTCCACTTCACTCTGGTAGTGTGAATTTTCTTTCTATAATTTATTCAATGTTTTTCCTTTCCTTAGCTTCCATGTACTATAGAGAAAAGGGTTTTTGGGTTGACCCCATATTACTTAAGTTTTGAGTGAAGAAAATGATAATTAGAATAAAAACAATGATTTAAATGACATAGAATTTATTTTCCTCAAGCAAAAATATGAGTAGGTGACAGGGCCGTTTTTGATGTTCATGGTGTTGGGTAATCCCTCTTATTCCTCCTTCTAATTCTTTCTCTGTGAGTGATCTTGATGATGGGTGTTTTCACCATTGCATCCATATTTCAACCACCAGGAGGGAGACAACAGAGAAAGAGAAAGAGAAACGTTACACAAAACTCTTCTACTTACACCCAAGTCATAAATCCCTTTGGCTACAGAGTCTAATATAGTGAAAGCAAGGCTTAGAAGTGTGTACTCTTGGTGACCAGTTGCCCAATTGAAATATGCTATAGTATAGAAATTCCATCCAAATTTATCATACTCTTGATGTCTAGTGAGGAAACTAGTATAAATATGCAGTTAGATGGAAAAAGAAAATGAAGGGGCACCTGGGTGGCTCAGTTGGTTAAGCACTGCCTCTTGGTTTCGGCTGAAATTATTATTTTGGGGTCCTGGGATTGAGCAGTGTTGGGCTGTGCACTCAGCAGAGCTTCTGCTTGGGATCTCTTCCTCTGCCCCTCTCCTAGCTTGTACTCTCTCTCTCTCTCTTTAAAATAAAAATAAATAAATATATTTTAAAAATGAAAAAGGAAAAGGAAATTGCTAAAATTAATTCTATCTAAAGAGAAGACAATTCAAAAATTGTTCCACTTGTCAAAGTTAGCAATAATGCCTGTATTTCCATGTAAGTGGGTCAGTTCATTTTTTATCTGTCTTACTAGGCTTCTGTCTCTCAGTTTTCTTTCCTTTCCTTTTTTTTTTCCCCTCATAACCTCTTAATTTGGGAATATTTTAGGGTTTAGTTCTTGGACCTCTTCTCTTCTACTTACATTCAGTTCCTTAGTGATTTCTTTTGCTCTCATGCCTGTAAATAATGCCAATATACAAAGGAAATTAAAAAAATCTCTCTCTGACCTCCTGAGTCACATATTCAACTATTTATTCCACTTCCAGACTTGAAGGTCTGATAGATAGCTCTACCTTAACATGTCCATAAATGAACTCCCAACACTCCCCCCACCAAGAATCGGTTCATCTAATATTTTCCCATCTCAGTTGATGACAGCCCATTCTTCCATTGTACAGGGAAAAATACTGAAGTAATCTTCAATAACCATCTTTATCTCTTGCTCCATATCCAATCTGTCATTAATTATTATTGGGTCTGTCTAAAAATATATACAGACTCTAACCCCTTCTTACAACTTCGACAACACTTTCAGATCAAGTCAATATCATGTCTTCTCTGCATTGTAGCAATGACTTCCTCAATGATCTCCTCCTTCCACACTCACCCCCATATGTTATATTCAACATAGTAGCTAGAGTGATACTGAAGAAATATAAGCCAGAACAGTCATTTCTTCACTATAAATTCTATAGTGCCTCCCTATTTCACTCAGAATAAAAGTCTAAGTCCTTACAATGGCCTACAAGGCTTTCTACCCTTGCCATTAATTCTCCTATCCTTTCTTTCATCCCCTCTGCCCTACCTACATGAGCCACTCTTGCCAGAGAGATTTTGCAATGCCTGGTTCCTCAGCCTGAAATGCTATTCATCCACATTTCCACACATCTAAATTTTTTACCACCTCCAAATGTCATATTCTCAATTAGGCTTACTCTCACTACTCTGTTTGAAATAGCAAAATTGCCAAATACTCTCACTCCTCTTTACTTTATTCTATTTAAAAAAATTCTATTCCCATTTTCATGTTCTTAGCAGACTGTCTAAATTTACTTCTTTTAATTATTGTTTATTGTTTAATATTTGTCTTCCTCCAAAAGAATACAAATCCTGTAAAGACAGGAGGTTTTGTTTGGCATGTGTGTATTTATTTAGTAATTAAATGCAAGAATGAAATCAAAATAGATTCAGGTGAGCTACACCAAATAATAATCTATAAATAGGTGTTTAAGGAATTTCAGTGAAAGTCACATTCAAATCCTGGTGACTTGGGGATCAAATCAGAGATTCAGGCCCATCAAATTATTATAGATTATAAAAATAAACTTGAATGAATTGTATTTTTCAACCTAAATTTCAAAGTGTTAACATAATTATGATAGCCAGTGTGGAGGTAAGAAATGGAAGTGTTAAAGAGTGAAAATTCTTCAAAGGTGTCTGGTTATCGACAGGGAAAGACAATTTGCTGATCCAGTGGCGAGTATATATTTGCTCAACAGGTTAATATGGTCTACTGAAATTACCCGTGATATAACGCAGCAAAATTCTCACTCACTGATTCTATTTTTACAAAATAGTGTTCTCATGACAGTTTTGCTTTCCTTGCATATTTAACCACTGGTAGAAAATAAAGAGATTGTCAAAAGCACTCTACTTAGCAGTTATTCCAATTTTACATTATTAAAAGGTCTTTCTTACATTTTAATTTCATAATTTTTTTTTCAAATGACTTAGATCCTTCGTTACCTCTGAAGATGCTAAGAATTTGAGCTATGAGACGGGCACGGCTAGTACACAAGCTTAAGGTAAGGACCGAACATATGCCTGTCCCTATAGGGGCTTATTCTTTTACGTCAAGACTAAGGACATGAGTGATTTTAATGCAAGACAATAAATATGATTTCATTTCCCATTTTGAAAGATATCTCCCACTGCCGTATGGAAAATGCATGATGGAACAAGAACAGTGGAGGGAGACAGTTGATAAGACCACTGCCTTAGCCTAAGAAAGAAAAGATATGAATTAGGGTTGTGGCAGTGGGGACAGAGACAAGTAGACAACAGTAAAAAAAATATAGGTGAGAGGATTGACACAATTTAAGAAGAGCATATAATGTAGCAAAGTCAGATACCCTGCATTTTTGTTTTCTAAATTCCATCTTCTTGGGCAAATTAATTATGTGAGAAGCTTTAGTGTCTTCACAATAATAATGGTAATTATCTAATAGCGTTGTTGAGATAATTAAATGAGATTGTGAATATAAAGCTATTAACACAATGCCTGACACATAGAACTCAATAACTAATTAATATCATTACTATTTATTGCTGGTATTAACATTGGTTAATGATTCTATACGCAGTGTGAAAATTAGGGAGGGATCCCAATGACTCTTAAGATTATGACTTGAACCAAACTGTGTGAATGGGAAAAAGTGAAGGAGAAGCAGGTTTAGGAGGCTGAGTTGAAATCTAAGATATGAAGTTTAAGTTGAAAACTCCATTTCTTTCAAAAACACATTTTCATAGTACATTATATAAGAGAATTTTTATGCTGACCTTTCAGAGATGCTTAATAGAGCTTTTCTACTGGTTAGTAGCCATAGCAGTTAATTCTGTGCCTCCCCCTTAGTCTTCTCGTACCTGAAAGAGGATCCCTCACTGTCTTGATTCTGAGGCTAGCGTGAGCACTGCACCCCAGCAGAATTCAGAGAGACAGATTGGAGGAGAAATTCAGCCCCCTCCAAATCACACCTGCCTCCCCAGCTGAAGGGAGGACTGTATAGGATTATATAGGCTCCTGTACCAAGGACAAAAGAACCTAGTCTTGTTTTGGTTTCATCTTTTTTTTTTTTTTTTAATGTAAGATGAAGAATTTGGAATCATAGAAGTTCAAATTATATTTAGCCAAAGCTTACAAGTTTTTTCAAAGCCACGATTATTTTATGTTTACAAATGTCTTAAGGTTATTTAAACAGATAAGCATATTGATAATAAAAGTCAGGGATAAAAGAGGGAGATTGTCCAGAAACAAAAATCACTGAGAATATAAGAACAAGAACTCCTGATCTTATTTTCTTCTCGAACATACAGGCAGTAGCATTTTTTTTTTTAATCTGAAGTTCCTTCTGGTTTGTCAGGCAAAAATTCTTGGTCTTATCCTTGGTTCCTTATTTCCTCTCTCACCACACATCTCATCTATTAGCAAATACTGCTGGCTGTCTTCAGGCTTCTCTGAGAATCTAATTGCTTTTATCAGCTTCAGTGCTGGCACCCTGGTCCTAACCACCTCCCTCTCCCGTCGGGATTAGTGCTGTAGATTTCTGTCTTGACTCGTTGTTTCTAAATTTGACCCCTAACATCTGTTGTTCACATATTCTTCCTATATTCCAATGATCGTTTAAAAATGTAAATCTTATTGTATTACTCCTCTGCTCAAAATCTTGCAGTGGTTTCCCACGTCCTTCAGAATAAAAGCCACAGATTTCGCAGTGCCCCACAAACCTTACATGTTCTACCTTCCCCACCTCATTCGGCTTCCTCTTCAGATGTCTGGGGCTACTATATTCACCCCAGTCCAGCCACACTGGGCCTCAGTATTCTCTTTTGCCCCCTTCTGGCCACTCCGTATCTCCTCTGCAATCACTGCCTCCTCTTTCTGAAGCACTTTCCTGCCAGACACCTGCTAGCTCTGTCCATTCATCCAGTAGTTGCTGAAACACCATCTTCTCCCTGAAACCTACCCTGCGTGTTCTAGGTTAAGTGTTGGCTCCTTTCCCAAGGATAATCCATTCTCCTCACCCTGAAGTACCTTCTTATCTGTAGAACATACCCCATCTTAATATGCTGTAGTATATAATTTTTAAAATTGTTTTTATTATTATTATTTGGTGTCTGTATCCCTCTCATCATGGGTAAACTATATGATAGCATTGAACTTTGTATTGATACCCAAGTGTCTATCGCATACCTAGCAGCCATTCAAAAATATTACTGAGTGAATGAATGAATGAATGAATAAGGGTCAGCGACATGAAAATCATCTGACATTTCTGTGGTATTAGCTTCTATCTCATCTGTAAGCCAATCAAAGGTCACTTGTTAATTGTATTATACTGGCCAGAGCACTGATCAGAGCTTCTGAGTATAATTCGGATTGCAGTACAATCTGGGTGATTAATTGGAGTACTGTGTTTTCATATATTAGAAGAGTCCGTCCTCTCTTTGATCCAGTTTATTATATAAGCTATTTGTTATTGTAGAAGCCAATGGGTGCAAAATTATGAGATTATGTGTATCTGATAATGCTGTCCAAAGGTATATTCAGTGTATATATTGTTATATACTGTGTAATGCACAATGATGTTAAGATTTTTAATGTTGTCTCTTATACAAAGCAAAAACAAAGATTAAATGAGAAGAGCAAAGGAAATTCACTTACAGCTTGCTATAGCAAGGGGATCCTCCGTGTCCCTTGGATTTCGTCAGAAACTCAAAGGCAGGCAGGGAAATGGGAAGCCTTTATAGTGGAACAAAGGGAAGACTTGAGGTGTGTCCTGTTTAGAGGCCTTGGCATGGGGAAGCTGGAGGCAGGCTAACTAGAAGCAAGGTATCCCATGTGATCAGTGAGGGGTGCATATTTGGCTTTCCCTGGTTGAGTGTAAGTTGGAAGGGGAAACAAAAATCAAAAAAGCTGTTGGTTATTAATCAAGTTCTGGACATTTTACGCTGATTGTTACACAAGTTATTGCTTAGCTTACTAGACTGTTACAAGCTAGCAATCGGGCTTCCTTCTGTTCTGACTTGTTCTGACTTACAGCAGGCCCACAGCCTGGACTAGTTTTTGTAGATAATGGTGTTGGTCTCGGTGCAGGTGGCTGCAGGTCGTGGGTCAGAGTTCTGGCCCGTTGACTATTTGCATATTCAGTCTCAGCGTGTTCATGACCCAAGATAACTTTAGGTACTTACTATGAATTTATGTTGTCCTCACAAAAACTGTATGCATTTTATACTCAGATAATCTATATGTTATTGGTGAGAGGCTCGAAATTTGGCAGTTCGGAGATTTGTCTTTGGTCATATAGTTAAGAAGTAGTAATAATCAGATTAAAATTTAGATATATATGACTCAGGAGCTTTAAGAATTTTTTGATGCAAAAATTATATACTACCTAATAGGATATAGATTTTAGTATGTATTTTAAAGCTTGATATGAGAAATTCACACAAATATTACATAAATATGGGAAAACAATTCTTGTTCAGGGAAGATAAAGACCTAAGAATCATTAAGAAAAATTCAAACTGGGGTGTCTGGGTGGCCCAGTCCATTGACCATTGAACTCTTGATCTCAGGGTCTTGAATTAAAAAAAAAAGATCAAACTAAATTGATACTTATAGGTATGTATATATATTTATAATAGATACATGATAGACAAGTAGCAATATCAATTTTTATATCTACAAGTACAAAATAGAAGATCAAAATTGAATTTAAAGAAGCATGGCATTTATTATAATCTTTCAATGCAATTTTAAACAACAACAAAAAAATCCTATTTATCACATTCCAAAAAAATGTAAAAAATTTTAGTCTTCTGTGCATTATCTCTACTCTCTCTGTACATAATATTTTGAAATAAAATCTTACTGTAGGGACTATATATCTCAGTCACACTGTCATAAATATTCATGATGACCACATTCCACATACTATTTTCTTGTAAACAAATTTTGTTTAACCTTTCAGCAAGTCTGCTTTCATCCAGGAGTTAAATACCCGCAAGATCAAGCATATTAATAACTATCTAGGTCAAAAACAACCAAACTAGGCCATATAATATCATGTAGGTAAAACTGGAAACTCAAAGGTAAATTTTCCACATTAAAAACCCCAGTGTACATCCTAATAAACTACTAGATTATTTTTTTCCACAAAATTAACTTTCACAGTTTAAAATGAGTAGGCCTTTGTAAATTAATGTACAATTGAGTTAATCAATAATTTATATTTTCCTACAGTATATAATTTTAAAACCACAAATTAAGCTGGAAAAGCCATTAGAAAAATCCAGTATATCCCTTAGTGTTACAAAAGAGGAAAAGAAGTAATTGGTGTAACTCCACAAATACACAGCTAGTCAAAAGTTCAGTTAGACCACAGATCTCTTAACTTCCAGTTCAGTTATTTTTGCTTTACTATCATTCTGTCATTACCCTACCATAAATGCTTCCATCCTTTGTCCAGATCATATTTACAGATTCCAATATAAATTTAAGAGTTGTTGTCCAGTGGAGCATGGAACATGATTTATTCCTGGCCGTGACAGGGCAATTCCTCCATAATCACTTGTATTCACTGGCCCTGGAAATTAATAGAGTCAATATTATTTGTAGACAATCTACTATAGAAAACCTTGTGAATTATATTAATGGCTTTATTATAACCATAAACATCTTTATGTCTCTTAATAATTAGCATTTGGGAGGACCAAACACTGTTCCGATGCAGATGGGAAAAATCAACATTAGTTTAAAGATGCTCATTGTGCTTGTAAATAGTATTATAAATGGCAGGCATCAACAAATCAGGATAATTAATACTTTATTCAAACTCACCTTAAAATCCAAGTCTAGTACCATGTTTTCATATATTTTTCCATCACTTTGAATTATTTAGAAATAATACTCTCTGCAGTTGAAGCAGTGGGAAAACTGATGAATGGAAACCTTACCCAAATGTCTTATCTTGTTTTCATTATTCCTAAATAAGTACAGTCTGCTCAGGATAATATGTGAACCAGTTAACGTTACAAAATGAATATCTGTAACATAAATATGATTATACCACAGAAGTAAATTTGGAAATAACTTCTTTATAAATCTTTTTGAAGGATTATAAATATGTTGCTCTTATAAATACTTTTAAAGCAAGTCTTTATGTAGAGGACTGTACTCAAAATATCTTAAAATTAACGTATTCATATGTTTTTGTATTACTGAATATTAATAGTCATAAAAGTGGGGAGAGCCACCTTAAGGTGATTTTAAAACCCCAATAAGTATTTAATTATATATGTATAATACAGTTTATATGTAATAATTTCATCTGACAATGTAAAATGCATTACATGCATTATTTATATATACACTTATATATAATTTATCATTTATATTATATATGTTATATTTTGTTTATCTCATTTATACATATATTTGGGAAATTATTTAGTTGAAACCTTATATTTTTACACATTTCCCGTATTCGATATTTAGAAATGTTCTAAAATAGCATTTCTAAGTAAATTCGTCTGTCTTCATATTCTCATACATTAATTTTTTTTTTTACAAAAAGAACAGTTGTTTTCAGAGAAAGCCACCCAATCTAAAGTACACTAAGACTATTCATATAGCTAAATGTACTGTAGGATAAGCCTATAGAATTGCATAGTCAGAATTCAAATAGACTTAAATTCCCTAATATGAATCAATCAATTTAGAATGATGCTTAACCTTATAAAAACTAGTCACCAATTGGTGATGCCACAATCCTATTTGGTCATTTAGTTTTAGATACTGCACATTTTTCAACTCTAATTCAAATAGGTCCAACTAAACATTTAATTTCAGTCATACACATATTTATTTTATCCCCTTGTGATCTCTTTGCCACATTCCAACACTGAATAATTTCCCCACTGCATTATTCACCATTTCACTCCTGTTTTCAAGGTGTTTATATGGATTCGCATATTCTGTTTAATTCAATTAAAATTCTTTCATAAATACCAAGTTCTACTCCATTAACCATCTCCCCAAATTAGGTAATGACATCATCTCACAGCATGACTTGTCCGATACAATCTAGTGAAACCTTTCCTTATACCATTTCAGGTGTACTTGCCCTATCTAAAATGTCTTCCTGGTTTGCTTTCTTCATCCGTGACATGTCTGATGCATTATTTCTGTGGTTTGTCGCCAACATCTTTTCCCCATTTTCACCATGCTCTGATTGCTCTCTTGATTATTATCCTCTTAGAAAAACAGAGGGTCCACAATGTAATGTGTTTGTTTTTTGGTCTCTAATTATACCCGCAATGAAATCATAATCCTTCGAAGTGAGGCATTAACTAATTCATTCTCTTCTCTTCTCCCTACTTCACCCTCTTTTTCTCTCTCCATGTTTTTTTTTTTTTAATTTCTCTCTCTCTCTCTTTTTAAGAGAACTGCATATAATATTTTCTCGGGAACTTAACTAAAGGAATGTCTTTTTTAAACATTTAAACAATCTAAACAGTTCAATAGAAATATTAATGTTTTTTTTCTACTTCATTCTTATAGTTTGCAGTTGATCGTATTCTCATGAATGAAGAGATTTAAAGAGCTTGTTTCTATGCCGATTAATGCACTTACATATTAATATATAACTTTCATGGCTATCTAAGTTGTACATGAATGTGGTGTTTTATTATGATTTTAGAGATAAGGTAGAAATTTCTTAACAGGAAAGTGGCTCTGTGAAGTATTACTATGAAACAAAACAAAAGAAATAAATTGAAAAGGAAGAAAAATAGTACTAGGAAGAAATGAATCCTCCTAATCTCCTTGTCACATCTGGCAACAATTACGGGCTGTGATTATGGGATGAAGGAAAAGGAGAAATGTCGTATCACCGGGCACTCCTTCACTTCCTATTAATAACACAGTTAATCTGGTAAATAAATATAGAAATAACATAGATTATTATTTTTCCCACCCCATCATCCCAATTGAAGCAATATATTACCTTAATATACTTTCTGCATTCTAAAGATCTGTCTTTTTTTTTCCTGCAAGTTCCTTCAAGGTTTAACTTGTATCACTATAAATGTGAGACCCTGGATAAAACACAGTAGTACAATAAATCTTAAATCTTAAGTACCATGGCATAGACGAATAATCACCTCACATTTTCTACTTATTATTCATTCATTTCCACAATATTATTACAAAGATATTAAAGAGCAACATACTTGTAGGTCACTGAACAATTACTATTTCAAGACACTCAGGAAGACAGTATACTTATGCATTTGAGGAAATGGGCTTTGTGAAGTTATTAACCAAAAGATATCTAAAAAGAGAACAATCTGTATTTTAAAGTGTTATGATTAATTCATGCTGATGTGGATTGCAATGTGGAAAGATCCACCCTGGTAACTAAATTTAGAGTTAGGTTATTTCTTGTTTACTTTATTATACAAAAAATCAGTAATTAATGTAAATATTAAAAGCAATGATTAACTTTTGATTATTGAAGGTAATAAAGGTAAGTCTAAGAATAGTGACATTAATAGGTAATAGAAATAATATCCCCTCAGTTCTTGTACCTGGCTGTCAAATTTATTTTAGAAACAAAACAATTAATTAAATTTTATCTCAATTTTCTTTCTAACCTTGATTTCTTACCTGAGGGATGATGTGTATTAATTGGCTTATTAAGAATCTTTCATAAGCTGCTGCCTGGGTAATGTTTAACCATTTACACTTGGAAATACTAGAATTCCCAAGATCCCGGGCAATAGAAAAATCAATCCACAGCTGAGCCTTCCGTCAAGATGTTACTCTCTTTGCCAAAAGGACAAAATAAAACAGCTTTATCACTCTAACAGGAAAAGATAAGATGGGACACCTAGTTCTGATGAAGATGGAAATATAGTCATGAGAACCTTTCTAAAATCTCTGATAATCCCCTTATAATGAAAACACGTAAAGATTACTTTTTGGTTTCCAGGTAGTTGCCTAGAGAATTTGCCACTTTAGGGCCCTGCTACTTTACCTCTTGGATTGTCTTTTGTGGTTCTCTAGAGAAGTTACTCCAACGTTGATTGCTACAGACACACTAATCAGTGATTTCTGGATACTTAATCTTGAGGAAATATTAAGATGTGAATATATAGATATATATTGATTAGGCAATCAAGATATAATTAATTTTGAAAAATGAAAAGTGTACTTATTCTGTATCAGGAACTGTTAAGGAGACAAAGGTACAAATGAGTTCATAAGTCCGGTGTTTCAGTTAACTACATGCATAATTGGGAATTCGGCATTTGCGTTGGCATTTTAACACTTCGTTTCTAAGTAACTCTAACCTTGAGGGCTTTTAAGAACTATTTGTGGAAGGATGTTGTCTTTAAAATAGTAATTCATTATTAATTCGATTCTCAAAGTGTAAAGTAACCTGATATTTGGAGAAAGAGCCTATTACAAGTAATACATGAGCACCCCTGTTATTTTACAGAAGAGATCACTGATTATCGTGTTTCTCTGAACAAGCTGTAGTGTCATACTTTCAACAGTATTTCCTATAGGCTTGCACAGCTTTTTTTTTTTTTTTAACATCTAGATATCGATCATTGGTTATTGGCTTGAAGTTCTGTGAGTGCTTTCTCCATAGGCAGTGGCAGAACCCAAACAGAAAATAGTGGAGCATATTGTGATAATTTTCTCCTTGCTATTCTTTATTTAAAAATAAAATATCAAAATGCATATCCACATGGCACATTTTGTTTCTGATTTTTGGTTTTGTTTTTTCAGTATTTTTCATTATTTATTATTATATTCTCAGCACTTCCGTGAATATTTGGGAATATAGTATATACTCAATAAATAGTGGCTAAATTAATAGTCATTGAACTATGACAATCTAGAAAGATAGATTCATTAAAAGCCTGATTCATTAAGTATAATCCCAACGTGTTGATGTATGGAGTATATTTTAGTCATTACTACCAAAAAAAAAAATTCTTCACTTTTCCTAAGCAAGAACAAAGTAAGGAGCCATAGAAATTCACCTCATAACTGATATTATTGGTTTAAAATATTGATGATTAGTTTTGTGAGCTTATAGTTTAAACAAAAAGCATTGATTTTTAAAAAATGGGTTTTCTCTGGGTAAAAACCAGGGAGAAACATTAGTAAGAGAATGGTAATGATATGGGCATACAAGGCATAAAACCTATGTTAAGTGAAAGTTTTGGTGGTCAGTACTAACGGTACTTTCTAGCACAAGAGGTAAGCATTTGTTCATTCACTCATCATCTTGCAGAAGTCTGATGGCAGTGAGAAGAAAGTCATTTCATTTGTCTTTTTCCTAAGGAGCATCATACTATAAGGATCAAGCTTCTTTCCAGACTTCATTTCCAAACATGTAAAGTTCAAAAATTCTTATAGCATTAGGGAATCTGTCTAGTTTCCTTCAAGATGTGAATGTATTTTGAGGAGAACTACACATCTCTTAATTCGTATTTCATTTTAAGAAAGGTAACCATTGTAAAATATTTATCAGAAAGATCATCATGAAAAATTCAATTAATTAGAATAATTACTTTGAACTTTATCTCTTCATTACATGATATTAATGGGTGTATTATTTCTAAGATGAAATCTGTGGATTTATTTTATTTTATTTTTTTAAATATTTGATTTATTTGAGAGAGAAAGTGCGCGAGCGAGAAAAAGCACAAGCTGTGGGGGGAGAGTCAGAGGGGGACGGAGAAGCAGGCTCCCCGCTGAACAGGGAGCTGGACGTGGGGCTCCATCCCAGGACCCCAGGATGACGGCCTGAGCCGAAGGCAGCTGCTTAACCTACTGAGCCACCCAGGCACCCCTATGGATTGATTTTAAATTATTCAAATAAACCTCAGTATTTTGATCTGCATGGCATCTTAGCAATGCATTTTCCCTTTAACTCTGAAAAATTAAATACACGTAAAATTACCTTCATGTACATTTTACAAAAGGAAGTTGAAAGTTTTAATAAAAACATTACATAGTTAAGTGAACTGTTTATCAATGCTATATTAATTTTTCTTCTAAAACTAAAAACAAAAGATGCAGTAGCTGATAGGAAAAAACATCTGTAATTAAATGATGTCAGTAGTGCTGAAGAGGATGGATGTGAATGGCTTTGGATATTTTTATCTTTCTGCTTCCCTGTCTGTATTACAGATTTGAAATTGTAGGGTAGAAAGCAAAATTAGATGAAAACTTGACTTCTTCCCCTTTTACATAGATCTTTATGTTTCTAGAAGGATTGTAAGATAGTGGTCTGAATAGCAAATAATTACTCCGGTCTGTTCCCTTAAATTAACCCCCCTGACCCACACACACGTAATGAATCGAGTAGATTTAAACTCCATACCCGTCAGGCTCTCGTGTTGAATTTTATATTTCGTTTTATTGTCTCCAACTGACCATCACAATAGGAAAAGATTTTTGCCGTGGCTTTTACTCTTGAACTAGTTTACTTTTCAGATACTAAAGGGGATCCTTTTCTTTTACTTATGACCTGTGTTTTTCACAAATAAAATTTAAGATATTATCAGGAACTGCAAGGATGAAAGTCTAACAGTATAAATTACTTTGACCCATATGTAATTTAATAAACATAAAGAAAAATAATTGTATAATTATTGTATAACCATAATGAAAGGCTCAAGAAACAAAATTAAGTCCATAGCTTTAAGGGGTAAAACATAAACAAATGCTATAAGACAATGTCTTCCAAACAGTGCTTTAAAAAATAGGTAATTTATTGACAATGGAAATCTGCACCCAACCTCTCCTCCAAGCAATAATGTCTACTGAATGGTAAGAAAGGATACCACATGTCCGAGTACCAGCCTAAGAATAAAATTCAACTCTTGATCATCAAAATGATGTATTACAAAAAATGTGGTTTCAGGGCAATGCGCTCACCAATTATTAAAGCAAACATAAACAAGTTTTATAATTTGGGGGCAAATACCACTGAATATTTAGTTTCTCCAAATACCATGTCTGCCATAATCATTTTGTTTTAACAAAAGCAGTAAAATGAAATTCCTGCAACTCAAATGTTCTGTACTGGTTTTGCTCCCTCCATACAACGCCCTTCTCATCATGTACAAGTTCTTTATAAAGTATTCTCACTATAAAGGATCCCTACATTCTTTTCTAGCCAATCATAAAATAATAAATCCTCAGCATCTCATTCTATTTAAGGGATCGTTTGCCACCGAATCTCCCCTAAGTAGTCAGAGTGCTTTATGTTGGCCAACTTAGAGCTTAGGTATATTTAAACAATATTATCTTGACGTCAAAGATATTATTATTTGTTTTTGAGTAATGAATAAGGAAAAAATCAAAAGACTTTGGAGAAATAAAAACATAAACACTCTATCCTAGTCGGTTAAAAAAAACCCTGAAACCCTGTTCTAAGAGTGCAATTAATTCAATAATTGTTTATGTACAACAATGATTTCATTTTTTATATTCACCTGTTTTATCATGTTTTATTTTATCACATTTAATGTTGAAATGTCTTCGCTATCCAGAGGCTTACTGCTCATAGAAGAAGTAATATGCATTAATTTCTGTGAAAAATAAACTTACTAATTGGTCTCCTCTATTTAGATTTAGGACTGGAGGCACAAGCTGATTACCCTAATATTTTTTTAATGAAACATGTTTGCTAAGCAGTTTAGTAAATTGCTTATTTATTAAGTAAACAAAATATCTTAAGTTACTTAAACATTATCATTATTAATTAAAACATCCAATCGCCTTGCAATTTTTATTGTGATTACTAATCACATAAAATGTTTATTAAAGACATGGCTCTAAAAATCTTTACTATGCAATAGTTTGTCTTTTCCTCCATAAAACATTAAATTATAAACAGTATTTCCTTTTGAAAGCTCTAAATTCAGTTCTGATTGGTGTTTTATGATAAAATTTCTCATATCATTTTGAGTAACATTATTTTTACTTTGTAGTAATATACATTTTTAATTACATTGTAGACTCATCCCTGAGGAATAAATAATATATGTTTTCTCTATAAAATCATAGATATAAGACACTAAAAATTCAACTATATATTATTTCCTATATTAAAAGTTCTTTTTGTTATTAAACCACAGTATGTGAATAAAGCCCAAACTTAGAAAGCATGTCACTCTAATACTCTCATTTTACCTACATTGTAAATCCAATAGTTTATTCTAAATTGTTCTTTTTCTTGAATTCCCATCGAAGATACTTTCCTAGTATTATCTTTCTCTTTACTATCCTGCTTCTTGAAAGAGTAGTATCTGAAAGCTGTCTCAATTTTTATCTTAAATTTACTCCCAAGCCCACGTTATTCTGGCTTCTGATTTTATTGCCATCTGTAATGAAATTTCCAACTACTAATTAACTAATGAACTCCCTACCATAATTTCCAATAAAGAATCAGGCTTAGCTGGAATATTCTTCCACATTTAACACTGTTCATCATACATCCTTTCAAATTATGCCTTGTTTATTTTTATTTCACTGAATATCATTCAAGTCACACATTGTATAGTGTATAGTAAATTCGCAATAAATAATTTTTAAATTTATTTGTTGGTACTGAAATTTTTGGACAAGTTACACACGTAGTTCATTAATAACAATGGCTTAGTAGGATTGCCAATCTCCTGTTTTCTAATATACTGAAAATTTAGCATGGAAAAATTCACCTAAAAACAGGGATAGAGTAACTTTTGTACGGTCAAAACATAATCCGATAAATCTAATATAAAATATGTTGTATTGTTCCAAAATACATTTTGTTACTTAAATCACATGTTCTTTTATATTAACAATTAAGGTCACTCTTTTATGAAAAGTTTTAGGAAATCACTAGTTTTATTCTTTTTTTCTTCTTTTATCTGATTCATCACATTTGAAAAGGTATTCAAAAACCATTTACAGTAATGGATATAATAAATAAAGATGCAGAATTCATTTTAGTGGTATTATTGTTAGTGCTGCCAATAAAACTTTATCTGCAGTTTGCCCAAGATATTTAAGGAAAAATAAACTTATCAAATATGAATATGTACTTTTTCTATCACTTAATGTGAACTAATAAATGCATTTAATATCTGTGATTAAAATGCATGAGTTCTCTCATGATTAAATCATTCTTGGTAATAGCTAGGTTCAAATTTTAATTATTTTAACTACTTGCTTAAAACACGGAGTTTCTATTTTATGCTCTGATTCTACTCCAGATTTCTTGGGGGGTGGTAGGGGATGGAGAAAATTTCAAGCTGTGAGATGGTCAGAAGGGGCTTTGGCGCCATCTTGCGGTTAATTAAATTATGGTCCTGGTTTGTTTTCTTTCCCAGTTGATTACTACACCCCACAATGAAAGCAACAATATATATCTTGAATTCTTCAATTCTGTGGCAACCTAGGACATTTGTAAATATCTTTCAATTAGTATGCAAGCTAGACATCTTCTACATAATCATTCCATGTTCATTCTTGCTTTTAGGCACTTACAAAAGCAGTTTCTGTCTCCTGGAATGTGGCATTCTTTTATTCCCTCATCCTGCATATCCGACACTTATCCCCTCACCATGACCACCGTGAAAATAACACCTCCTTCACGAAACCTTCATGAACTCTTCTATGTCTCAATAGTTCATTTCTTGGAATAGTTATTATACCTAAAGTCAGTGAGAAAAATACAACCTAAGACCTCACTGTTCCAGAAGCAAATTCCAAAGATATCATCATATCCTTGAAAATATTTCAGTATGTGGCTCACAAAGATTAGAATTATTTTAAAAAAATAATCATAACCCCATTATTATACCATTAGTATATTAAACCATTATCAATAGTTTTCAGTTTTAAGTCGTCCTATTTAAGTTGTGAATGCTTTCATTTATGGTTTGTTTATTAAAATTGGGGTCTAGGGGGTACCTGGCTCGCTCAGGTCATGATCCTGGGGTCCTGGGATCGAGCCCCCGCACTGTAGGGCTCCCTGTTCAATGGGAGTCTGCTTCTCCTTCTCCCTCTGCCTCTCCACCACTCATGTTCTCTCTCAGGCACACACTCTCTCTCTCAAATAAATAAATAACATCTTTAAAAATAAATACATAAAATAAAATTAGGATCCAAACTCAGCAGCATATTGCATTTCATTGAATTGTGCCTTACATCTGTAAGGTTGTAGGTTTTCCCTCGCAATTGTTTTCCTTTTACTTAATAATTAATTTGTTGAATAAAATGATTAATTTTGAAGAGTTTTTCGTATTCAGTATCATGCTGATTGCATGTTGAGGGCAAGAATGTATATAATAAGGCTGAAGGCTCTTCAGAGACATGGTAGACTTCTAGCAAATAGATGATTCTGTTTTAGTTACATATAGTCACAATAATATGGTGTAACTAATTGCTTCAGGATTTTTGGCTTTACACAGCTGGACTCAATTTTGTGTCTATGGTCAGTTGTAGAATAGCTAAGATGACTAACTGTTTTAATCTGTTTGGGCTGCTATAACAAAAATACCATAAACTAGATGGCTAATAAACAAGAGAACTTTATTTCTCACACTTCTGGAGGCTGGGAACTCCAAGGTCAAGGTGCTGGCAGATTCAGTGTCTGGTGAAGGTTTGCTTGCAGGCTCATAGTTGGTCGTCTTCTTGCTATGACCTCACATGGCAGAAGGGGCAAGGGAGCTCTCTAGGGTCTCATTTATAAGGGCACAAATGCCATTCATGAGGGCTGCACCCTTCAATCTAGTTATCTCCCAAAGTTCCCACCTTCCTGTACTAGCATAATGGAGGTTAGGATTTCAACATATGGATTTTAGGGGGACATAAACGTTCATTCTTTAGCACTTTCTGATCTCTCTCACATGATTGAGGTTCAGCTTGGACAAGTAGGCTGCCTTGGTTTTGTTTCTTATGGTCTCTCATCCTTCAGAAAGTTATCCTAGGCTGATTCTCATGACATGTGTAGGAGTCTGAGAGAGAGCAGAAGCAAGGAAATTTCCCTTAGATCTAGTCTCAGGGTGGGAAAATGAATCCACCTCTTAATGTGAAGTGTTGCAAAAACATATCCCAAAGATTGTGGAAGAAGGGGGAGTGGAGAATCAGGCTCATTTTTTCAGTCAACCACATATTTTTTAAGAATATTTTACTGCAAATTTGAAAAATAATGTCAATGCCATGCCATTTCTATGGGCAGTTTCACATAAATGTTAATTATTATGTATTATTCCACCCTGCCAATGATAATATTATAAGATTAAAAAATTTTATATATCTTTTAGGTAAAATAATATCATTTTTTCATATTCTAGATTTTATTCTGAGTATCTTCTTATATGTTTATAAGTGTTTTCCTTTTCCAGTGAAGTGTATTAGTTTTTTGTTTATTTTCCATAGCATTATTGCTCATTCTCTCCTACGCTGATCAAATCTCCAATGCTAGAGGCACCTGGGTGGCTCAGTCAGTTAAGTGTTCGACTCTTGGTTTCAGCTCAGGTCATGATCTCAGGGTCCTGGGATTGAGCCCTGGGTCAGAATCTGCCTGAGGGTCCCTTTCTCCCTCTCCCTCTGCCCCTCCCCTTGCTCACATGCTCTCTCTCTCTCTCTCCCTCTAAAATAAATAAATAAAATCTTAAAAAAAAATCTCCAATACTAAAGAAAAAATGGCTATATATATATATATATACACACACATATACACACACACATATATATATACACACATATATATATATATACACACACATATATAGTTTTGGAAAACTTATATAAGTATATATATATGTATAAGTTTGAAAATATATGTGTGTGTGTATATGTGTGTGTGTGTGTGTGTGTGTGTATACCCGATATATATACACACACACACCCAAGTACGTAAATGCAAAGAAAAGAAAAGTAGAAATTTGATCTCCTTATACCCTGGTGGCCATCATCATCACCATTATTCCTTCTGGTACTCAGTAAATGTGAATGTCAGGATCTTCAGCTCTGGGCGGGTTTCTCATCACTTCCTGTCAGCTCAGACAAATACATATCTATCACTTTTCTTAAGGCCTCAGTAAATTGTGTTCAGATTCCGCAGGTTATCTCAGGCAGGGTTCCATTTAGGCTGTATTTGCAGACGTTAGCCTGATACAGCCGGTGCCCATTCCAAAAGACCCAAGTTAACATATCGTTAGGGATATGTTACTAATTAGGGAAATGTAACTAATTAGGGAAAATAATAGAACACATATTGTTTTTGTAGGATTCTTTAACATGCCATTAATAAATAACACCCTATATATAGTAAGAATTCCTAAATGCAACCAGTATTTATTTGAATCATTAATAGTCAAATTATACTAAATAATGTGGTTTTTTAAAAGATTTTATTTATTTATTTATTTATTTATTTGAGAGCGAGAGAGAGTGTGCACGAGAGGGGGAAGGGGCAGAGGGAGAGGGAGAGAGAGAGAATCTTGAGCAGACTCCATGCTGAGTCACACCAGATTTTGGGGCTCTGTCTCACAACCGTGAGATCATGACCCAAGCTGAAACCAAAAGTTGGATGCTTAATCAACTGAGCCACCCAGACACCCATCAAATAATGCGTTTTTATGTAGTTTTCATACTGTGCTAATTAATTTAAATGTACCTGATACCACCACATGAAAATAACTTTTTATTTTAAAATGTAAAGTTTTCTTTCTTTGGCGTTCCAAAAGAGATTTTTGTGGAGTTTTTTTGTTGTTTTATGTTTCGGGAGTTTGTTTTTTGTTTTTCATTTCTCTTTTTAAAATTTTTTTTTTTATTTGAGGGGCGCCTGGGTAGCGCAGGCGTTAAGCATCTGCCCTCGGCTCAGGGCATGATCCCAGCATTCCGGATCGAGTCCCACGTCGGGCTCCTCTGCTGGGAGCCTGCTTCTTCCTCTCCCACTCCCCTGCTGTGTTCCCTCTTTGCTGGCTGTCTCTCTGTCACATAAATAAATAAAATCTTTTAAAAAAATGTTTTTTTTATTTGAGTATAGTTGACACACAATGGTACATAATTTTCAGGTGTGTGACATAGTGATTCAACTTCTTTATATGTTATGTTTATATGTTTATATGTTATGTTTTGCTCACTACAAGTGTAGCTACAATTTGTCACCAGACAACACTATCACAGCATCATTGACTATATCCCCTACGCTGTGCCTTTTATTCCCATGATTTATTCATTCCACAACTGGAAGCCTGTGTCTCCCAGTCCCTTCACTCCTACCCTTACTCCCCTTCCCTCTGGCAGCCATTAGCTTGGTTTCTGTGTTTATAGGTCTGGTTCTGCTCTTTGTGTGTTTTTGTTTACTCATTTGTTTTGTTTTTCAGAATCTACATATGAGTGAAATCCTATGGTGTTTGTCTTTCTCAGTCTGACTTATTTCACTCAGCGTGGATCCATCCATTTGTCACAAATAGCAAAATCTCAACCTCTAAAAGAGATTTTTGGATTTGATTTCTTCATACACAACTTGCTGGTATCTTAATTATAATGCCTGGAAATTTTCATTGATTTTTCTTATTTAAAAGTAGTAGCTTACAAGCAGTGTTCCTGCTTTTTTTTTTTTTTTTTTTTTGAGAGAGAGAGAGAGTGCAAGCAGGGGTTGGGGGGGCGGAAGGAGAGAGAGAATCTTAAGCAGACTCTGTGCTGAGCATGAAGCCCAAAGCGGGGCTCAATCTCATGACCCTGAGATTATGACGTGAGCCAAAATCAACAGTCAGACACTTAACTGACTGAGCCCCCAGGTGCTCTTCCAAGACACTTTTAAAAATTTATTTGTGTAGTGTACATATACCATGTTACATATAATCCCGTGTGGGTTGCAGAAACCCTATAATGCAGGCCTAATATTTGTAAATATAATAAAAACAAGTTATTTTAGGAAATAACTTTCACACCTTGCATAAGAAATGTTTTGTTTGCTTGCTTTTAATACATTTAGTGAGAAGGTATCTGCAAAAATTGACGTCTATATTAATGTTTTCATTAGTGGGTAGAAGAAAGTTTGAGGGAAAAGGAAAGTATTGCTTGCTGGCCAACCTTGCGTGACTTTAATAATAACTCATTACAGTGACAGTATTAGTTCATACCTATGTGAGATACATATTCCTAATTTTGTGTCTTAATTATTTTTCAAAATAGGATAGACAGTGGGAAAAGATAGATGGATCAGATTTTAAAAAATCTGATAGATTAGAAATTGGGAATGTTGCCTTCATAGAAAAAAACCTTTTCATTTTTTTTGAGTTGAATGGGGAACAGAGAGAATATACCTTTACTCTTACTTGCTTTCTCTGAGTTGCTCATATATCACAGACCATAACATGGCATGAGAAAATTGATTCCACTGGGGATAAGTATTAAGGATGAAAACAATTCCATTAATTTTATCCATTACTCTTTCTCTGTCCTAACATTTGGACTAACTGGACAATGTCAGCTATTTTTGTGGTGATAAATAACAGGGCCATTACAGAACTAAGGTGTTTTTGGATCATTCACACTTGAGTTACAGGATGAAAAATGTAAGTTAAACTTAAAGGCTTTTAAAATATCAGTTTTCACCAAAATTTATAGTTAACCCATAATTCCTACTTGTATTTATGCCAATTTCATGAAAATTGTCCATTTTGTTAATTGACAAGATGTTTATATAACTCCATAATACATAATACCTACGTTGTTAGTATGCACGGAGTTTCTGATTCTCCATCTCCCTGCTCAGTGGGACCTTTTTTTGTGAGTTATGAAAAATTCCAACCTTAATGGACATAATGAGTTGCCATAGAGATGTAACTAGGTAGAAATTCTGCTCCTCCCCCCAATTTATTGTTTCTCAGAAATTTTTATTTCCTTTTAATTCTAGAACACATGTTTTTTTTGTGTTAATAAGTCAAATAGAAATAGAGTGTGCACTCCTAATTTTTAAAAAAAAAATACTTTGGGGCACCTGGGTGGCTCAGTTGGTTATGCGTCTGCCTTCGGCTCAGGTCATGATCTCAGGGTCCTGGGACTGAGCCCAGCATGGGAGTCTGCTTTCTCTCTCTCCCTGTGTCCCTCCCCCTGCTTGTGCTCTCTTGCTCACTCTCCCTCTCTCAAATAAATAAATAAATAAATAAATAAATAAATAAATAAAATCTTTTAAAAAAGATACTTTGGAAGGTAATGATGGCCAATAGCTTTGAAAGATAACATCTTTCTGAGTTACAAATGAAATCCAACATCCCAATCCAAATAACATAAGTATTTGCGATCAGTTGGAATATATATTCCAATTTGTCCAGACTGCATAAAGATCATGCAGCCAATACGAGGTTTTGAGAAAGAGGAAATGGATGAAGGGGCAAAGGATTGTATGTGGGAGTGATTCCAGACGTGAGTCTTCGGCAGTGGTAGTTCCAAAGTTGGAGATCAATAGACCATCCCACAAAGCTTGGAGGCCTGAAAAAGCAGAGTGGACAAGTGCTGAGCAACATGAGCAAATCCGTGACGTTGGAGGGCTTCAGCGTGCTCCTCACCGCAGGCCAAAACATGGGAAGGGAACGTGCTCAAGTAACTTGTTTCAGTAGTGAAATGAAGTAGATCCTGAATTTACAGAGTGTGTGCTTTCTTCCTCAGATGGAATGGGTTCTGAATAAAGAGTCACTTAGAATTGGAAAAATGCAATTACATTTTTTTACTCATGACGCACGGCTTAAAAATGTATTCAGTTGACTTGTTTTGCGCTATATGCTTTTAAAAACAGTTTCATTTTCTGTCTCAATGTTCCTCATTAAACAGGTAGATTATATGCATAATCAATAAGAGGAAACTGAAGGTTTTGAGGCTGCGGGAGTAGTATAATACCGCCAGTAAGTGGGAGAGAGGGAAGTCAGATGCAGGTTTCTGATAAATGCTCCGGATTCTGCCAACCATATGCTAACGCTTCATGCCCTTGCTAGTTAGTACAAGTTGAGGTGAGTAAAAGCAAACCATGTTTTCTCTGCAAAGATTGCATTAATGGTGTATACTATGTAGTTTTGAAAGTACTGCTCTGGGTAGGTAGCTCTGACAGTCATCTTGCACCCTGAGGTAACGCTGATGATGGAAACCATTACCAAAGAGGATAAGACAGAAATAGATTGTTTCCTCATGTCCCCAAAGAGCCACCATGCCTGCCTTGGACTGCTTATCTCTAGAAAATTATATGATGGTAATATCACTATTATTTTGAGTTTTCATATTAGATTATATAAAATGGAAATTAGTCCGACTTTATACACCCTGTAAAAGTTAAGCTGCAATGAAGAGTAATGAGGATAAGTAATAAATAATAGATAATAAATGATGAAAAATAAGATCATAAATAAGATTTTTCTATGAATCACAGAAATAGAAACTGGCTTTCAGGAAATTGTGAGACTTCACATTATTGAGATAGCTTTAAAAGACCTAAAGAAATAAAAGAATAGATCAAATAGAAGGAGGAGAAGGTCAAAGAGGAGAAAGAGGAAGAGAAGGAGTCAGAAATGGAATAAGAGGGGCGCCTGGGTAGCGCAGTCATTAAGCGTCTGTCTTCGGCTCAGGGTGTGATGCAGGCGTTTCAGGATCGAGTCCCACATCGGGCTCCTCAGCGGGAGCCTGCTTCTTCCTCTCCCACTCCCCTGCTGTGCTCCCTCTCTCACTGGCTGTCTCTCTGTCACATAAATAAATAAAATCTTAAAAAAAAAAAAAGAAATGGAATGGAATGGAATAAGAAAATTGAGTAACGGGGGAGCAAGGTTGGTAGTTAGTCTTCCAAATTGTGCAGGGAGAATAGAGTTCTGACATAAAACTCAACTGTCTTGGTGCTTATGACAGACATCTTTCAACGACGAAAACCTGTAAATGAAGCAATCGGAGCCTGATGCTGTCTAATATTTGAAGCATGCAAAATCACTTTCCTTATTGTGATTAGCATGCTTACAGTAAAATTTCTGACCATGATTTCGTTTTCCAAATTGATTTTTTGGCCACACAAGCAAGTATCGGTCTGTGTGACAGGTATATTGCTCTCTGTGAATTAGTATATTAATTTATCTGCCGATATATATTTTAATTTTTTGTGAGTTTAGTTAGTGCGAGTCAGCCTGATTAAATGCAGTGAACTCAGGCACCAAGATAGGAATGTATTTTTTCCTGATCTGTTTGTTTCTACATTTTGCATCTTTCTCACAGGATAGGAAAGTTTAAAAGAGGTAATGTTTATGGAAGAACCTGATACAGGAACTGGCCTATAAAAGGCACCTGCAAATGTTCTTACAACTTCTTCCAGCACTCAGTACCTGAGAGATCATAGATCAGGTGCTCAGCTTCTCATTTCCTACTTCCTCATAAGTGTCACAGAAATTATCATAACACTGTTCAGTCTTGTGTAGACTTGTGAAGAGAAAACCGATGTGATGGCTGTATATTGGAAAATGTTTCACAGATCTTAGCTTTTTCCCACATGAATATATAGTGCATTCATTCCATCCACTTTGCTTTCCTGTAACAACCAACAACAAACAAAGCAGTGGGGGAATTTCTGAACCGACTTTATCAGATTGTCTCATCTATTACAATATGATGGAGTGTTTAAAGCCGTATTGTAAATATTCTCTAATAGTACTACATGTTATATTGTATGTCAGGATATAACAAGGCCAACTGTAAAAAGTCAACTCAGAATCAGTTTGGTCAAAATTAGGCCATTCTCTATGGGTCCATCAGTAAGGACAAATTCTAGTTACAATAACCTTGCCTATAAGTTTGGGGACAATTTTAGATTTTTTGTCTCCTTTTACCAAGTTTTCATACTGTGCCCTTAGGCAGTTAAATTTTAATAATACCTGCCCTCCTTAAACATTACTTCATTCTTTCATAGGCTTTGATGAGAATTGCTATTCTTAGAACCTTAAGTTCCTCTGTCATATTAGTCTTGATAAATCATGTATATTTTCACCACTTTAGGTTTGATATTTAGGATGCACATAATCAAGAAGAATGCTGTTCTCATAATGATAGCTTCTAACCTCTGATCAGTGAGCTGACATAATCATCTTCATCTAGGACGACTTACACATATATTGGGAATGTAGTACAATTTGCTTCATCATTATATGGAAAGGTAATCTCAGAAGTAGAATTCAGAAGGTCTGTCAGTATATTGTAACCAGCTGTGTAAGGCATACTTACCTCCACTTACGTATTTGTGGATAACATGTTAAATGTCATTGGGTGTGGTATCTGATACTACATTGATAACCCTTTTATTTCCAAAGCCAATTTACAGTTATCCAACTTTCCATGTTTCAGGGTAGACTTCACTTCTGTTTCTGCTATAATCTGTTTAAACATCCAGATACATCATCTAGTCTAAATTATTAGAGCTGTTTCATCTGTCTCTGACCCAGTACATTTTTAAAAAATATTTTCCCTAATGTCTCTGCAATGTCAGTATGATTGTAAAAGATACTTTTAACCTCTGAAACAAAATCTTTTCTTAACTATTTTGTATAGTTAACTAGACATTTCATAAATATTTAAATACATCTCCGCTTTGTAGGGGAAGAAACTCTTTTTATAATAAGCAACATGTAAGAAATAAAAACTTTTACTGATTTGCGGTATAAGTATACTCAAGTGTAAACTCTGTGAGGGCCTGGAATGTGTTTATCTGATCAGTATTATTTTCTCAGGATTCTCACAATGAATGAGAAGGTGGATGGATGGACATAAAAGATTTTGTATCTGAATATCAACCCCAAAACTGCACTATTCAAAAAATAATTGTCAGTCAAAAATATTCCTTTGATTTGGAGTCAGTCAGTGTTGAAGAGAATGGTGAAAATCACTAGTTAACACATCAGGACCACTTATATATTCTTCGATACCTGTTTGAATTAACGGATGTATCGAAACCATTCTTTCAATTGTGGAATGCTCTCATGGTTAATGGGACATGTGTTCTCAAGAATGTCTGAAACGGGATAAAACTACAAATATTTACCATGATATTAATAACATGGTAAGGAAGATTCACACTTCAGTGGGCTTCCTACAGCCAACGTTGACCACCACATGTTCTGTGGCTTGAGCTAAATCACAGCCAAAGCGTAATGCCTTTTAATATAAAATAAGACCTGTAAGATTTCAGGATTTTTTAATATGACCAAAAGGCCAGTGTGCCATTCTCTGAATTTAACTTCTCCCCATCAACCAATGATTTTCTTCACATATCTGCGAGAGAAATGACAATGAGGACATATTGAAAGTGTACATCCAAGCATGGAATAAAAAAAAATTGGAAGAACTTTCAAAGTGTGAAGCTAGTGAAAACATACACTTTAAATCAATTTTCCAGTATCTCCAAAGTCTCCTTATAACTAATGACATGCTTTTTAAATTAGTATCTGAAATTAGAGCTGAAAGGAGTCTTTAGTGAGAATTTTCTCCATAACTCCTAGATACAAATTGACCCCCCCCAAATAAGGAGGTCTAGAGAGCTGCAAATGACAGGCTACTTATGATTCTTGACAACATATAATTTTGAGGTAAGATTTCTAACGTGGTAACAGATGAATAAAGATGTGATTATAGACCTTTGCTTTAAGCAGTCTCTTACTGAGTGTACATATGTTGGAGAATATCTGACACAATACCATTTTTTGCACATTCAAAGATAATTTTAATAATTTTAATGTATATTATTTTATATTTACTGTTAATATTGCAAATCACTTAAAAATACCTAAAATTGATTATCTGAATGTACACTAACTTTTGACTATTATTGAAATTATATAGAATTATATAAAATGATAAACAATGGAGGTATTTAATCAAGAAAATTATTGGAAATATAAATATGATAGGACACTTTAGCAACTCACTGAGAAATGAAGATGCTTTACGATAAATCGAATTACTTTATATATATATATATATATATATTTTTTTTTTTTTAAGAAACTGGTTTAGCTTTAAAGCATGAATCTGGTTATCCTGAAGAAATATGGCTGCAAAGATAAGTCTACATGCTGGAATAGGGACTATAAGTAGGGACTATAAAAAATAGGATAAATTTCATTTACCACATTTGGATCTAGAATTAGTCTTAATATTCTATTATACAGAGGGAATTTCATTCGTAATCATTAAAATAATGGTTTCTATCATGGTGTGATATAGGCACAGTTCATAAGATGTGAGAGCAGTACTCAGTTCTAACCGTAGACCCATTGTGAGAGTCTTGCCTTGGAACCTACAGCTTATGAAGTCACACTTGTCTTCTTCCAGTCTTACGCTACCCCAATGATGAGGCACTTACAGGCCAAGGTAAACCAGAATTCAGACCCTTCCCCTGTTCCTGCAGCTCCAAGCAAGTAGAGCTAACTGGAACACTGAATTTCCCAACCAAATAATCCTGAGCCTAATTCAAAGCCTGCACAGGCCTGACTCTTGCTTCTGTCCTCTTGAAAGGCCTACAATGTTGAGAGTCTTTAGCTCAAAGGCAGCTCTTGTAGGGGTAGGAATGGATCTTGGAGATGTGTGTGAGGCCCTTTGTAGTGTAGAACAGACTGGAAAAGAGAAGACAGTAGGGATGGCATAGCGCAGGGAGCCAGGGAAATGGGGACCAGCAGCCCAGGCCTACTATTACCACATCATTCAATCCCAGCATCCAGAATTCCAAGGATTCTGAGAATTTGAATATTCAAAATTGACCTACCAGGGCATGAATAAGCTGTATTTTTACATCAGGGGGGACAGACTTTTTTAAATCATTTTTTTAGCTTGATTAAAAATTTTTAAATGTTTAGAAATATAGAGAGTGAGTCTTCAGGTTTTCTCAGTTATACTTCTTGCCCATAAAAACTAAGACCCCAGAGTATTCAGACTTCATACATGGGGGCTGATTTCCCTCCGAGTGCAAACCTGGAAGGTGTCAAACCTTCATAAGGCTTAGCCTGCAAACTGCCACAGCGTAACTTCTGCCGTATCCTATTGATTCAAGCAGGTCACAGGCCAGCGCTGATTAGAAGGGATTACACTAATCCATGAGTCATGGTTCATTGGACATCACTAAAACCTCTCAGATCATACTTAGAAAGATTAACTGGTATATTAAGTAGCAGATCAGAAATTACTATAGTCACAACTTAAGGCATAACGATAGTTAGGAACCTGTTACAACTTTTTAATTATGAGGTAAAAAGTATCATGAATGAGGCAGGAGATTTCACTGCCCTTCAGTTAGAGGCCATCAGGTGGTTGAACAAAGTTGGGTGTACTGACAGGAGGAATGTACTTAGTGAGGAATCATGGAGCATTTCAGTAAGAGAATATTAGGAAAGACTGTAGGATTTGGCCTTCTGTAATGTGATTCCTGAGGAGTGTTTAAGTGTGGATTCAATGTTGTCAGGAGCCAGGGTAGTTCTAGGATTTGTAGGTATATTAGTTTCCTAGGGCTGCTGTAACAAAGTTTGACAAACTGGGAGGTTCAAAACAACATAAATATATGCTTTCACAGTTCTGGAGGCTAGAAGTTGAAAATCAAGGTGTCAACAAAGCCATTAACCTCTGAGCCTCTAGGTAGAATCCTTCATTGCTCCTTCGCTTCTGCTGGTGGCTTTCAGTCCTTGTCCTTCCTTGTCTTACAGCTGTGTCACCCCAGGCTCTGCCTCTGCCCTCACATAGTATTAACCCAGCATTTTCCTCTTCCAGCAAGGGCCCAACATACTCCAGTACGACGTCATCATGATTGAACAGATTATACCTGTGATGACCCTATTTGCAGCTAGGATCACTTTCTGAGGTACTGGAGGATAGGATTTCAACTTATCTTTTGGGCCACAATTCAACCTGTAACAGTATTCTAATAATTGTTATCTAGAAGGTGGAGGAATGAAACAAGATTAAAGTGGCAATTTAGGAAAGAAGCAGAAGTTATTCATAGTAGCCAGGACTGGGGGAGGGGGACCAAGGGTGTTTGGTCATTTTTGTGGTTTGCCCAGATAGAGTGGTCTTGTTTTTGTTTTGTTCTGTCAAAGCCACAGAGTGGCCTTGTTCTATATGATTACTGTGCTCAGCAGGAGAATGCTGTAGCCTACCCTAGAGAGGGATGGACTGGCTTCTAGCAACAGGAAGGCCAGTTGATAGTGGAAGGTGAGCTCCCAGTGGCTGGGACTATTTTACAAAGGGATGGATTCAATACAGGAGAATATATGGGAAGACAAGAAATATAAATGTGGAACTTTGAATATCTATAGTTAGGTTTTAGAAGAAAGAATGTGAGGCAACAGAGAACATAGAGTTATTCCATAAGGCTATATATAGGACTTCAACAAATGGGAATATATCCCCTAAGATAAGGTATATAAATCCTTATAGTAAATATAGAACAGTACTTAAAGATATATTGAAGGAAAATGAGGTACTTTATTAGAAAGTTCATTCTCTAACAGAAAATTTAAAAGAACACCAAAATTGCTGCCTTTTGGTAAAGTTCCCTGACTGGACTTTATGAAGCCAGGTCCTTTCTGATCCTGAGTCCACAATTCTATTACAGGTGGTATAAACTGGTGGTGAGGTAGAAAAGATAACATGGTCACTGATGGAGCAGTGGTTTACTGAAGCCAAATACTGAATCTTTGGCTAGATGTTCTTAGTTAGTACACGCTAACTAATTTTTTAGGGGTCCCTGGCTGTCTCACTTGTGAGAGCCTGTGACTCTTAATCTCCGGGTCATGAGTTCGAACCCCACATTGGGTATAGAGATTACTTTAAATAAACTTAAAAAGAGAGAGAGGGAGAGAGAATATTCTTTAAAGCAAAGAAGGGCAATCAATAAAGAGTGAAAATGCAAGAAAAGAGAAAGATAATTGAACAAGTATCTCTGTGTCAGGATAAAAGACTCAAAATTGCAGCTATACAAGTTACATTTGGCATGATGAAGGGGATCCCTTTAAGAGAAAAGTCTAGAAACAGAACGTAGAACCTTTTCTTTTCATAGATGATTTTTGTTTTGTTTGTAAAAAGCCAAAGTTAACAGGAACTTGGTAAGTGCATGTACTTTCACATAGTATCAAAGGGTCCTCAGAATAGCATTAGACAAGGACCTCTGTTGACAGTAAAGGATCTGGAAATGTTGAGGTATTTGAGGCTTGGGGGATAAAATCATGAAAATATGGTGGGGTGATGGGGAATAAAAACACTGAAAATGTGGTGGGGGTGATGAAGAACACCAAAATAATATCGGTTCCTAAGGCTATCCAGTCAGAATAGTTACCTTTCTCGAAGTTTCAATGTGCAGAAGCTGACAAGGTGAATTTTGAAGTAATAAAGGTTTTTTTAAAAGATTTTGTTTATTTATTTGAGAGAGAGCAAGAAATAGTGTGAGTAGGGGGAGGGGCATAGGGAGAAGCAGACGGGCCTTGGAGAAGGAAGCCCGACGTGGGACTCGATCCCCGGACTCCGGGATCATGACCTAAGTGAAAGCAGATGCTTAACTGACAGCCACCCAGTCGCCCATTGAAGTGATAGAGATTTTTAGTTAGCGTGGATAAAATACAAAAATCAATGCACAAGGAGAAAATTACTGGAGAGTGTTGCTCAGATGGTCCTTGCCAAGGAGCCAAATGGACCCTGAACACAAGTGGGCGGGTTAAACACCGCGAGAAAGCAGCCGTTCGGTAGTACGAGGTTATTGGCAATATTTCAGGAAACTGTAATCTGCTTGGTAGCAGTAGTCTATTTAAAATTACCATTTTTTTAAATTAAGAGTGTTAAGTTAATGTTTATTGAAAATAGTGCTTAATAACATATGGAAGAACCTCAGATAATTAATTGCTTTACATAGAAAAGAATAATTTACACTTGAGACAATATTTCAAGTACTTAGTATAACTTATTAAAATGTTTTTAATCGGGAAGAATGCCAATTCAATTAGGAGAATAAAATAGCCTTTGTGGTAACAGGCCGAAAATCAAGTTTAGTTATGATTAAAGAATACCAGCAACAATGCCTCTATTTGCTAAAACAAAAAGGAACCAAATCATTAATCTTCATTTATATTCTAGTTTAATAAAATGGCAACTATATACATGGTAAATAATTGAATAAAATAACTTAATAAAAATGTTTGGTTTTATTCTCTGGAAGATTAAGAATGGGAGTGGAGAAAATACATAGAGTTTGTGCAAAATCCCAGAGCATATGTCAGAAGAAAATTACTTTGATTTTTTTGAAGAAGATATGGTATAATAGATCCATAGTCAATTAAATTTGACAGAAATGAATTGGTCAGCTTTGTGTGGTAGGAACCACAGGGTGTTTGGGATTAATCCTATACAGATTTTGTTTCTTTTACTAACTAGTTGTGTAACCTTGGGCATTACTTAGCCTTTCTGAGATTCAATGCCTCTTTCTATTTGTAAAATTGTAACAATATTTGTCTCTTAAAGCTGTTGAAAAGATTAAATTGTTTCATGCAATCAATATGTGAAAATTTCCAAGTATGTTATCCCTCATATAGTGGATAGTAAAAAATGTTATCCAGTTCCTTCCTTTCTCCCATTTGTCCACTGAATTTAATTTTCTCCTTTCAAAGAGCAAGTGTTTAATAGGAGACAGAGCCTGTGGGGCTCCGTAGCTCTGTGGTGGCATGATTCACTTTGCTTTCCTTGTAAGTACCACTCTTTGGGGACAGTGCGATGACACTGTTGGCCCATTTAGTCGAGAATGAAGAAGAAAGGATAAAGGAGACTAAAATGAATCTTTGCAGGTAATATTCATGTCCAAAGATTATTTTTAAATGGAAACTAATGAAATCCATTGTGATGTCAAATAATCCTTTGAGTTTTGGGGTTTGTTGGTTTTTTGTTTGTTTGTTTGTTTGTTTTAGTTCACTTACAAAGAATACTCAACATACGTCAAAGTCAGCTCCAAATGTGTTTGCTTGATGTCTAACATCAAAACTACTGCCTGAAGAAAATTGGCTGGTTCTGTATTTTTAAATCTATGGTCGCTTTAAGAGGGTGCTTTTCTCAAAAGGTGGGATGACTTCCTGAGTGAGTTTATTCTAAAGCCAGCATTCTAACTCCTGCTGAAGGTAACTAATTGTCAAACTCTTCAAAACTTGGAGGCTTGAGGATTCAGACTGCATGCACTCATGTCAGAAGGCCTCTACACTAGCTCTCACACGTGTTTCAGAGAGACGGTCACTTTATGATCCTGGTAGCAGGCTGGGGAGAGTACAAGGGCCAGGTAAAACACTCCATTAGCACAGACATTCCTCTCATTTCTCAGTCCATAATGCAGTACAGTTCTGGAATCAGGATATCAGAAATTGAGGAATATGTTTAACATGTGTTTAAAACAGTGAAGTGTTACCAATGCAATTGCTGTCTTCATTGATGTTCACTTTGATGTTGTTTCTTTCAAACAAAATATAACATAGTTTCTTAGAATGCTGGCATTTATCTTACATGAATGTGCTTTCAAAAACGTATTTTCAATGCTTTTTTAATTAGCTAGTATTATGAATAATATAGTACTAATTTTTTATGATTTTGGTTAACTAGGAACAGCTTTCTCTAGCTGTCTTGCTAACAACCATAAAACAAAAATGAACAGAGATCTTGTTTGATTTCAAGTAGTTGTAACTATCCCTATGTTTAAAAGTTGAGAGTGTGTGAAGAGATAAGATCTTTTTTTTTCCCCTGTGACTCATCCGTTTATTTTATTTTATTTTATTTTATTTTATTTTTTATTTTATTATATTATGTTAATCACCATACAGTACATCCCCAGATTCCGATGTAAAGTTTGATGCTTCATTAGTTGCGTATAACACCCAGTGCACCATGCAATACGTGCCCTCCTTACTACCCATCACCAGTCTATCCCATTCCCCCACCCCCTCCCCTCTGAAGTCTTCAGTTTGTTTCTCATAGTCCATAGTCTCTCATGTTTCATTCCCCCTTCTGATTACCCCCCTTTTCTTTATCCCTTTCTTCCCCTACCGATCATCCTAGTTCTTATGTTCCATAGATGAGAGAAATCATATGATAATTGTCTTTCTCTGCTTGACTTATTTCACTTAGCATTATCTCCTCCAGTGCCGTCCATGTTGCAGCAAATGTTGAGAATTCGTTCTTTCTGATAGCTGAGTAATATTCCATTGTATATATGGACCACAGCTTCTTAATCCAGTCATCTGTTGAAGGGCATCTCGGCTCCTTCCATGATTTGGCTATTGTGGACAATGCAGCTATGAACATTGGGGTGCATATGGCCCTTCTCTTTACTACGTCTGTATCTTTGGGGTAAACACCCAGTAGTGCAATGGCTGGGTCATAGGGTAGTTCAATTTTTAACTTTTTAAGGGACCTCCACACTGTTTTCCAGAGTGGCTGTACCAACTTGCATTCCCACCAACAATGTAGGAGGGATCCCCTTTCTCCACATCCTCTCCAACAATTGTTGTTTCTTGCCTTGTCTATCTTTGCCATTCTAACTGGCGTAAGGTGGTATCTCAGTGTGGTTTTGATTTGAATTTCCCTGATGGCTAATGATTTTGAACATTTTTTCATGTGTCTGTTAGCCATTTGTATGTCTTCATTGGAAAAGTGTCTGTTCATATCTTCTGCCCATTTTATGATTTGTTTATTTGTTTCTCGTGTATTGAGTTTGAGAAGTTCTTTGTAGATCTTGGATACCAGTCCTTTATCTGTGGTGTCCTTTGCAAATATATTCTCCCATTCCGTGGGCTGTCTCTTAGTTTTTTTGACTGTTTCCTTGGCTGTGCAGAAGCTCTTTATCCTGATAAAGTCCCATAAGTTCATTTTATCTTTTATTTCTCTTGCCTTTGGAGATGTGTCGTGAAAAAGGTTGCTCTGGCCGATGTCATAGAAGTTGTTGCCTATGTTCTCCTCTAGAATTTTGATGGATTCCTGTCTCACATTGAGGTCTTTCATCCATTTGGAGTTTATTTTTGTGTATGGTGTGAGAGAGTGGTCAAGTTTCATTCTTTTGCATGTAGCTGTCCAATTTTCCCAGCACCATTTATTGAAGAGACTGTCTTTTTTCCACCGGATGTTTTTTCCTGCTTTATCAAAGATTAGTTGCCCAAAGAGCCGAGGGTCCATTTCTGGGTTCTCTATTCTGTTCCATTGGTCGATGTGTCTGTTTTTGTGCCAGTACCATGCTGTCTTTGTGATCACAGCTTTGTAGTACAGCTCGAAATCCGGCATTGTGATGCCCCCAGCTTTGTTNAAGATAAGATCTTAAGCAACTTTACATAACAGAACTTGCAGGGAGTCCATAATACTTGCTTATCTTGTTAAGCTGTACTCTTCTGAATTTACAGAAACTGTCAATTTCCCTTGGTAAATTCAAATGTACGGAAGGTACTTTCCCAGGCCACATTGCTTTTAGACCATCTGCTTCTGTGAACTGGGAACTATGAACTGATCCCTGGCTTGGCCCTGAGCCCACCCCACATTCATGTTTCTTATCACCATTTTCCTCATGACCAGATTGAGTGCCTATTTCATACAAACCTTCTCATTACCAAAAAAGAGAGGGTGGTCTCTCAGACCTACCCTCCCGCCAGCAGTTGAAGCTTTCTATTTTCTCCTCTGTATTCTGCAGTTCTTATTCTAGAACCCTCAACAAAATAAGAAAATAAAGTTTCATGAGACTTTGTGAAGTTTGGAGAGTCAGATGGATAAGGAAACCTTAGGGGTATTTCTATGACAATTGGATGTTACAATTTGTAGCCTGCATCCAGGTAAATGAGAATTGTGGAATTTGTTCAATAGGTACAAATGGTGTGCTTGGACTATTACATGGGTTTAAAGGCTTTTTAACTGCAAATATTATATTGATTAAGCTTTGTACGTATTGCATCAAAACTAGATATTTAGTATAGAGCTAAATTACAGTTTTTGTTTTCACATATTGTAATGTCTTAGTATCACTACTATTGTTTATGGGGTAAGGGTAATATTGATGTTTTAAAGTTAGAAAACTTTACGATAAATTCAATTATCTCTACCTGAGATCCACTTTCTTCCTTCTCCCAACTATAAGGTGTAAGAGTAACTTGTGTTCACTTCTATAATTATACCAGTCCTGTTTTACATGTCTATTTTCCCCACTTGGATGTAAGATTCTTGAGTAAGGGCTATGTCCTTTTATATCTTTGTATCTTTAGTAACTGGAACAGTCACGCAATTTTGACTGGTACATAATTTTATTAATGCGTTTACTAAGTAGATAATTCATGAATGAATGAAATTATTTAGGAAGGTTTTCTATTAAATCAAATATAAAAAATAAACTGATGATTCTTCCAATCATTTAGTTAATATTTTAGGGCACCTGAAACATCTTATTTCATGAGTGCTCTTGATCTGAAAATACTCTAGTAAACATACTTTATTTTTCATTATATTTGGAATCTATATTTACCTTTTACAATTTCCGTAGTTCAAACTACTTAATATTAAAAAAAAAAAGTTAGCCATCTGCTGTTCAAGCTCATTTAACATTGCAAAGTGTCAGAATTCAATCAGAGATCTGCAAATTAAGCAATGGTAACCAATTACTTGAATTAAGTGAGAAAGGAGAATGCATCATTTACTCTTAGACCTCCATTAGGTCTTGGTCTTCTGTTTCTAATAGAGTGGGAAGGTTGTATCAAAATGCTGAAGATGGAGGAGGAAGAGTCAAATCCTGCAATTATTCATAGAAACAGCTTACTAATTGAGAATAAAAAACACTGACCCTTCTGGCTCTGTCTCTTTCTGTGTGGCTTTTTTTCTTTCACCTCTCTCTCCCTCTCTCTCTCCTCTCAACACTAGACTACCTTTTATATTCCTCCAGAAGTAAATTTTAAGCTCCTATTGGGTATAGTAAATTGCTATAGTGGCAGTGGTAAGAAAATTAGCATCAAGAAGAGTTCAGTCATCTTCAATTCGTAATGCACATGACTGCATTTCACATTTCATTCTATATACTTTGGGTCTATAAGTAGTGTAAATCATATGTATCACCTAAGATATTGGTAAAGGAAGTTGTCTCCCACCTGGACTTGTGAATTTGATTCCGATTGCTGATGTAAAAATGTAGCATGAATTTAGTGGTTTGAAGACGACAAATGTTTTGTCTTGTAGTTCTGGAGGTCAGAAGTCTAAAATCAAGGGCACAACAGAGCTGCGTGCCTTCTGGAGGCTTCAGGGGAGAATCTCTTTCCTAGCCCTTGTGGCCCTTCTTTTATATTATGCAAAGCTTCTGACTCTGATACTCCTGTTTCTCTTTTGTAAAGACCCTTGTAATTGCACTACATTTACCTGGAAAATCCAGGATAATCTCTCCATCTGAAGATCCTTGACTTATCACATCTGCAGGATCCTATTTACCGTGTAGGGTAACATATTCACAGGTTCTGGGGCTTAGAGCATGAATATCTTTAGGAGGTCATTATTCAGACTCTCATATTATGGTCTTAAATGTTATGTAAAAGACATAGTAGAAAAAGAACTCTGATTCTGTTAGGATACATACATATATTCATATAATAAGATTACTCAAGAACAGAAGTGACCATATATCATGTGGTTAAATGGACACTTGACAATATGGTCTCTACTTTAATACCTGTGCCAACTGATTGCATATCTTATGTTTGAATAATTCCACCAATAAGTTTGTAATAAGCTGAAACATGTCTTCTGGGAGGTTATGTCATCATAAGACAGTAGTTAAGAGTACATGTGTTAGTAAACAAATGCTTGAAATTTAATACTAATTACTAAATGGTGTTAGAAAGTTTTATAGTCTTTATAAGCCCTCTAGCATTACTATCTCATTTTTCAAGTGTAGATAATTATACATAACTTGTAATTGAAAAGAAGAAAATTACAAAAATTTCCAAAATTCAATTCTGCTTGTCTACTGAATAGTATTTATGGATTATTTATTATTATTATTATTAAAATAATTCTCATGCTCAACTTCATTTCCATTTCTCTTGTAAGAGCAAGGTAATTCCCCCCTACAGACGCTAGCAAGAAAAGTAGGATGGGACAACTTTATTCCTTCAGTTTCACTGGAAACATGATATCAATTTTGGCAGAGAAATTAAGAATTTCCTAATGAAATACTAATTTGCTAAAGAGTTAAAATTGATATGAAAAGTTAATTTTCTACTAACTAAATATTTTACCGAAGGAGATTAAGGAAAACAGGAAGTAGAAGCCTAAAGCTGGCAGAAAGAAGCAACTAATTAAAACTAAGGCAAAATTAGTGATATTGAGAACAGGAAAAAACAGAAAAAAAGAAACAAAGTCAGCACATGATTCTTTGAAAAGATTAACAAATTTTATAACCTCCAGCCAGGCTAACCAAGGAAAAAAGCAAACAGAAATAAATTACCAATATCATAAATGAAATAGAGGATCCTCAAAGTTGTAACAGGACATTAAGAGGATAATAGAGTAGTATTACAAACAATATTATGCCCACCAATTTGATAATTCAGATGAAATAGATCAATTTTTAGAAGAGACAAACTAATAAAACTCACAGGAGAAATAGATACTATTAATGTACCTATATCTATTAAAGAAATTAAATCAATAATTAATAACCACTTGAAAGAGGACTTATAGGTCACAAAATGGTTTTACTCTTCAATTCTACCAATATTTAAGGAAGAAATGATACTAATTCTAAAAATCACTTCCAGAAAATAGAAACAGTCTTTCAATTGAAGGCCAGGATTACCCTGATACCAAATCAGGTAAACACAGTACAAGAAAGGAAAATGACTGATCAATATCTTTCATGAACAAGCTATAAAAATCCCAACAAAGTATTAGTAAATAAAATCCACCAATATATATATAAATTTTATACACCGTGACCAGTGGGATATATTCCAGGTATATAAGAAGGTTCAATATTTGAGACTCAATCAGTGTAATCTGCCATATCAACAGACTAAAGAAAAGTCATATGGTGAGCATTTTATAATATTTAACAAAAATCCAAGATAAAACCTCTCAGCAAGCTAAGAATAGAGGGTAATATCCTCATTTTGATAAAAAAAATTATAAAATATACAGCTAACATAATTAATTGTGAGAAGTTGGGTACTTGACCAAGATGGGGGAAATGGCAAGTATTTCCTCTCTCTCCACTAATACTCAATATTGTACTAGAAGCCCAGGCTAATGCAATAAGAATAAAAGGAAATAAGAGGTATTCAGATTATGAAGGAAGAAATAAACTCTCCATGCAGAAAACCCCAAAGAATCAACAAAAAATTCCTCACATCGAAAAGTTACTACAAAAAGATTATAAAATGCAAGGCAAGATACAAAAGTCTGTTGCTGTCATACATAGTAGCAATGAACTATTAGAATTTGAAATTAAACAATTGTTATTTATAGTTGCTCTCAAAAAATTAAATACTTAGCTATTAGAACTAACAAAGTATTTACAGGATTTTTATTCAGCGAACTACAAAATACTGATGAAAAACATCAAAATAGACGTGAATTAATGGAAAAATATTCCATCCTCATGGATTGGAAGGATCAATATTGTTAAAATATCAATTCTTCCCAACTTAATCCCAACCTGAAAGTTACTCTTTCAAAAGTCTTTCACGTTCAGAACATACATCAAGGAAGTATTTACTTCCCTCAGATTAATTTTTTTCTTGACTAAATCAGCTTTTTGTTTCCTTACATAAACTTCCACTTATTCATCAAGAATTACTATTTCTGAAATCACCATTTCTGAAGTGCCTGGATGGTGCAGTTGGTTAGGTGTCTGACTCTCAGTTTCAGCTCAGGTCATGATTTCAGGGTCATTGGATTGAGCCCCAGGTCAGGTTCCACGCTGAGGGAAGGGTCTGCTTAATATTCTCTCACCCCTCTCCATCTTCCCCTCCCTGCCACTCATGCTCTCTCTCTAAAAAAAGAAAAAGAAAGAAAAAGAAAAAAGAACTACCATTTTTAGGGCATCTGGGTGGCTTAGACAGTTCAGCATCTGCCTTCAGCTCAGGTCCTGATCTCCAGGTCCTGGGATTGAGCCCCATGTCAGGCTCCCAGCTCAGTGGGGAGTCTGCTTCTCCCTCTCCCTCTGCCTCTTGCCCTGCTTGTGCTCTCTCTGCCTCTCTCTCTCTCTCAAATAAATAAAGTCTTTTAAAATAGGAATTCCCATTTCTAAATTCCACATATAAGTGAAAAAGTGAAATCATGTACTATTTGTCTTTTTCTTTGTTTCACTTTACATAACACCCTCTACGTCTATCCATGTTGTCACAAATGGTAAGATTTCTTTGTTTTTTGGTGTAATGTATAGAATTGTTGAATCACTGTGTTGTACCATTGAAACTAATATAACACCGTATATCAACTATACTTCAATTTAAAAAGAAAACAAAAGGACTTACCATTTCTACATACAATTCTTGAGCCTGGATCCCACCTCCTATCCTCAAACATATACAAAATTCTGTGCAATTATGATTAGGAAATCCTTCAGAAGAGCAGGTGATGGCGGTAGAGAAGGGAACCAGCTAAATCTCTACAGCCCAAGGTAGACATAGATTCTGTCAGTCAAGTGTCCAATGAGGTGATTTCACCACCATAAACTGTTAGTCTTTTCATTAGCTATTTCATTTCTTAGATTAAGAAAAAAAAAACATTAATACATTTCACCAAGAAAATGATTCTTGGGGTTGTTAAGACTTAATAAATCTTTAAAATATAAATAATACTTCAATAGCCTTATAATTAGCAATTTGAATTTCTTCCTTGCTCTGGAACCAGTAGGAACCATTACTGTGCATGATACTGATTGGGTCTCTATCCTGATCATCTTCAGAGATGACATGAATAAAAATAGGCCCGCCTTATTGCCCAGTAGTTGCTTCTTGATTAACAAGAAAGTCTCTGAAACTTCTATTTCTGTGAGCCTTCCTTCTTCTCCATCGTCTTCTGTAGTAAAGCAAAAATGATAGCCTGTACTACTAGCTTTATTATTATTGTTATCATCATTATCAGGCAAAGTTTACTTAGTTTTTAAAATATTTTACTTATTTATTTGAGAGAGAGAGTGAGAGAAACATAGAAAGAAGGAGCAGGGGGAGGGGCAGGGACAGGAGGAGAAGCAGACTCCCTGCTGAGAAGGGAGCCTGCCCTGGGCCTTGATCCTGGGACTCCATCCTAGGACTCTGGGATCATGACCTGAGCCAAAGGCAGATGCTTAACCAACTGTGCCACCCAGGTGCCCATATTATCAGGCAAAGTTTAATCAATTATTTGTAGCAAAATGCCATAGTAGTTCTTAAAGATAGCTATAATGACCTCTGAGTTTGCATTTTTGAAGGTTTGAATGTTAGCATTTTGTTTAGATTTTTTTTTTATTTTTAACACCCAGATAAATTATGACAAAGTTCAGAGCAGAATGAAAAATTCCATATTTCTTTTTTAGATGCAATATTTCTACTAATAAAGTCTTTTTTGCATTAGATTTACTGGAAGCATATTGCATTATTCATTTGTATTGACTGGTGGTGAGCTACCACTTGTAAATTATCTTTATATGTGCACTTGTTTAGATAAGTTCCTTTCAGTTTAAAATAAACAGCTAATATTTTGGACCAAAGTGCAAGGACAGCTATTTATCCATATTAAATTATTTAAAATCAGTTCATCATCCTAGCTTGCAGTCTTTAGGTTTTTGTCATGTAAGGTGATGTTATTCTTCTCTGTGTTTAACATTCCAAAAATTTGATGCTAATGGCTTCATGTCTTAGATTAAGATATTAAGGAAAATAAGACTGAAGGCAGGATACCATGCCATATTCTCAAAATGTCTCTAAGTTAACCAATTACATATTTACCTACT
>NC_048224.1:98281575-98323792 GCF_002007445.2 Ailuropoda melanoleuca
AAAAAGAAAAAGAAAAAGAAAAAAGAACTACCATTTTTAGGGCATCTGGGTGGCTTAGACAGTTCAGCATCTGCCTTCAGCTCAGGTCCTGATCTCCAGGTCCTGGGATTGAGCCCCATGTCAGGCTTCCAGCTCAGTGGGGAGTCTGCTTCTCCCTCTCCCTCTGCCTCTTGCCCTGCTTGTGCTCTCTCTGCCTCTCTCTCTCTCTCAAATAAATAAAGTCTTTTAAAATAGGAATTCCCATTTCTAAATTCCACATATAAGTGAAAAAGTGAAATCATGTACTATTTGTCTTTTTCTTTGTTTCACTTTACATAACACCCTCTACGTCTATCCATGTTGTCACAAATGGTAAGATTTCTTTGTTTTTTGGTGTAATGTATAGAATTGTTGAATCACTGTGTTGTACCATTGAAACTAATATAACACCGTATATCAACTATACTTCAATTTAAAAAGAAAACAAAAGGACTTACCATTTCTACATACAATTCTTGAGCCTGGATCCCACCTCCTATCCTCAAACATATACAAAATTCTGTGCAATTATGATTAGGAAATCCTTCAGAAGAGCAGGTGATGGCGGTAGAGAAGGGAACCAGCTAAATCTCTACAGCCCAAGGTAGACATAGATTCTGTCAGTCAAGTGTCCAATGAGGTGATTTCACCACCATAAACTGTTAGTCTTTTCATTAGCTATTTCATTTCTTAGATTAAGAAAAAAAAAACATTAATACATTTCACCAAGAAAATGATTCTTGGGGTTGTTAAGACTTAATAAATCTTTAAAATATAAATAATACTTCAATAGCCTTATAATTAGCAATTTGAATTTCTTCCTTGCTCTGGAACCAGTAGGAACCATTACTGTGCATGATACTGATTGGGTCTCTATCCTGATCATCTTCAGAGATGACATGAATAAAAATAGGCCCGCCTTATTGCCCAGTAGTTGCTTCTTGATTAACAAGAAAGTCTCTGAAACTTCTATTTCTGTGAGCCTTCCTTCTTCTCCATCGTCTTCTGTAGTAAAGCAAAAATGATAGCCTGTACTACTAGCTTTATTATTATTGTTATCATCATTATCAGGCAAAGTTTACTTAGTTTTTAAAATATTTTACTTATTTATTTGAGAGAGAGAGTGAGAGAAACATAGAAAGAAGGAGCAGGGGGAGGGGCAGGGACAGGAGGAGAAGCAGACTCCCTGCTGAGAAGGGAGCCTGCCCTGGGCCTTGATCCTGGGACTCCATCCTAGGACTCTGGGATCATGACCTGAGCCAAAGGCAGATGCTTAACCAACTGTGCCACCCAGGTGCCCATATTATCAGGCAAAGTTTAATCAATTATTTGTAGCAAAATGCCATAGTAGTTCTTAAAGATAGCTATAATGACCTCTGAGTTTGCATTTTTGAAGGTTTGAATGTTAGCATTTTGTTTAGATTTTTTTTTTATTTTTAACACCCAGATAAATTATGACAAAGTTCAGAGCAGAATGAAAAATTCCATATTTCTTTTTTAGATGCAATATTTCTACTAATAAAGTCTTTTTTGCATTAGATTTACTGGAAGCATATTGCATTATTCATTTGTATTGACTGGTGGTGAGCTACCACTTGTAAATTATCTTTATATGTGCACTTGTTTAGATAAGTTCCTTTCAGTTTAAAATAAACAGCTAATATTTTGGACCAAAGTGCAAGGACAGCTATTTATCCATATTAAATTATTTAAAATCAGTTCATCATCCTAGCTTGCAGTCTTTAGGTTTTTGTCATGTAAGGTGATGTTATTCTTCTCTGTGTTTAACATTCCAAAAATTTGATGCTAATGGCTTCATGTCTTAGATTAAGATATTAAGGAAAATAAGACTGAAGGCAGGATACCATGCCATATTCTCAAAATGTCTCTAAGTTAACCAATTACATATTTACCTACTTGTATTATAGTATAACATTAGGTTCAGTACCATTGTATCCACAAATATTACATAAACTTCCTGACAAAATTTTGCTGAAATTTGGATACTTACTCTATCAAATGTCTATCAACTGCTAGAGTAGTATTTTTAAATAAAATATGTCAATCTGCTATGCCTCTTCATATGTAGAAAAAATATTGTCATGCTTTATTTTGTTAAAATCAATCCAAAATTTTTCCTAACACAAATATCACAAATTGTAATTAATTGCAATATTAACATCAAGGAGAAAAATTTACTATATATATAGATATCTATATATAACTATATATATATCTGGATAGATAGATAGATAGATAGATAGATAATCTGAATAGTCCTTATATTATTTAAACATAAAGGACCTCACCTCTAGCAGGAGGAATTTTGGCTCTATGGTCTTCACTACCTGGTATCATGTTTCTAAATATGTTACATTATAGGCAAAATGTACTTTACAGATACGATTAAGTTCACTGATCAGTTGACTTTAAGATAACGGCATTATCTTGTATGATATAAAGGTAGGCCTATATAATCAGATGCACTCTTAAAGTGTAGAACTTCCTCTGGCTGGACACAGGAAAATACGATAGAAGGGGAAGTCAGACATTGAAAGCATAAAGATTTGATACACTTTTTGTGGGTTCAAGACAGAGGAATCCAGGAACCTCAGTCCCACAACCACAAGAAACTGTATCCTTCCAGCCATCTGTGTGAGCTTGGAAATGGAATTTTCCCTTTATCAGCTAGACAAGAGTCCTGCAGGGCCAATACCTTTATTTAGCTTTGTGAGACTTATTCTGTGTTGGGCCTCTGACCTACAGAATCTGTGAGATAACCCATGTGATAATTTAATCATTATGTAATTTTTCTAATTTGTTTCAGCAGTAGAAATTTAATGCATCCCCCGATTATTAAATAGAGGGTTTGTTTCTGAATTATATACTTTTAGTTTTCTAAATCTTCCAGAATAACAAATGAATCTATAAATATTTCTGAAAGTAGAATATTTCACCATAAAATGGTCTAAAGAAAAAAATTACTTTAAATATATGTATTTTAATATTAGCCAGAGAACTATATTTTGACACTGTTTTGATATTATTTATATTCCAAATAACAAACTTTAAATCTTTGATCTATCAGACTCCTCTGTAATGGTATTTTGGACATTTCTTTGGCACTTGAGTTTACTGTGATGTTCAGAATTATACATTTATTTAATCAAATATATAGTCCCTTTATTTTTGAAAGCGTTAAAATTGGTAGAAGAAGTGGGTAATAGGTAGGCCACTTAAAAGGTTATTTGTTAGTCATAATCAGCAATCCTTAGTTGTGTTAGTATATTCTGTTCCTTTTATTATTGATGTCATTTTGAAAATCTCTCTCCAATTCTAAGACTGTGACATGTTTATTTTAGAGAATAAAATAAATTTGCCTACATCTTTTTTTGACCACTACTTGAGAATTTGATGCTAGTTTTTAAAATTTCTTCTCACCTAACTATAATGAAAAGCAAAGTTAATAATTAGTAAATATTGATATACAAACATTATTAATTTATTCATATAATCAAGCAATGATTGTCATTTTAAAATGCTGGTTTAGTCTGTTACTTTAAAAATCTAGTAAACTTTTATTTTATTATTTAGAAATAGACCTCTGGTTTAATAAATTATATAATAGAGTATTGATTCATTTCATCGGTAATGGATTCGTAAACAATTTCAATTACAAAGGAATTCTTTATAAGTAAAAAATTGTATTTCACAAATTCTTTATGTTATAGAAAATATATATATATTTAAATACACAGCAATGTGATTTTTAAATATTTCTTCCAGGTTATTCAGACATTATTTAGAGCAGAATAGGTGTCAACATTTTTCTCCCACCCTTAATAACCGAAAATTCTACTTTTATACAATGTTTTAGGAGTTTACATTTTCCAACATAAATGTTCAATGTTACTACTATTTTTAAGGGAACAAAGAAAGAGAGCAAACACATTTTTTAAGGATTTTATTTTTAAATAGTCTGTACACCCAACATAGATTTGAACTTCCAACCCTGAAATCAGGAGTCCCATGCTCTAGAGAATGAGCCAGCCAGCCAGCCAGGCACCCCTGAGAGCAAACACAGTTTTGATTAGTTGCGTAAATCCTCTCATTTAACTTAAAGGTAATCTTCTCCAATGGGTGCCATTCATTATTCTCATTAAAAAAAAAAGAATACTCTGAATTTCAGAAGATTTAGGTAGCGCCTTTGAATCATAACATTGGGACAATTAGGAGCCAGCCAGTCTTTATAAACTACAGTGTGTCTGATTTCAAAATTTGTGTTATTTGTACCACAGCAAAATGCCTCCAAATTCTCTAGATTGCCACCAAATTTTCTAATTTGTGTCTTTCCAGACCACATCTGTTTACTATTATCGAATGTAGAATTTTAAGATTTTATAGCATAAATTCTTCCTTAGTTTTGGAGCCCTTGCAGAATAGTTACCATGTAATCAGTGATAAATTACTGTTTAAGACATTTAAGAACGTATATATAATAAGATTTCTTCTCTTTCCTCAAACCCGTAATTTGAACATAGAGGGAAGTTTCAGCATTGGGGACCATGCATAACTAGGAACTATCCAAGATCTTTCCACTCTGAAACAATCTGTATGCTTCTGTTTTATAGAGGGAAAGAAAATGACTCCTCACCCAGGGCCACTACTTAGAGAAAAATGTCAACAGTATCAGAGCTGATTTGAATTGCGGGCAAGAAGAAGGGACAAGTATCCTTGAGGTGAAAGCACTAAAACAGAATAAAGGTCCTAGGGACAAGACATACTGTTCCATTTGAGTTTATTCTAGAAATAGGAGAAGGCTTAATATTAGAAAAATCTTTAAATGACATTTACTTCATTAATTTAAAGAAGAAAAGTTGTAAGATAGCCTTAGTCGATGAGAAATCATTTCATAAAATTAAACGGCCATTCATGATTTTTAAAAAATGCTTTTATTAAGAGTAGAATATAGCAGTTCAGTGACAGGCAAGCATTCCATGAATAAAATAGACTAAAATAGTAAATCAATGATAATTTTAAATAACTAAATAACAAATAGATTAAATAAATACAATAATAAGTCATAAAGAGTAAACCATTATCTTTAAAGCTGTGGAAGCAACCAGTACCAGAGTCCGTACAATTCTGGAAAGAGGAGAAACTTGCACAGATGATGTGAGAATTTGAAGCCCTCACTGGTGGTTTCTACCAGCCCTGGTTCAAGCTGGAGTCTGGGAATTTCCTCCAGGTGCAGGTTAAGGGCTACTGCTTGGATGGAGAACTTTTGTCAAACCATGGAGTGGAATGACAAAACCGGATGTCAGAGGGGTCTCCACATGGCTAGTGTCCCCCTCAATACAGATGCTAAATGTCATAGCTATGGCGGCCAGGGGCTTGAGAACTAAACCAAAGACCTTAGAAAATCAGGATTTTTCTCTTGTGTTTAGAAAGCAAGCGTCTATTCAAGAAAGAGTCTCAGAGATTACATGTGAGAAAAAGCCTTTGAGAGAGTGACACTGAAAATCCTTATTTTTCTCCGTTTCGAGGAGTTTGCCTATTTTGGTGGATTTGGAGCCTGGCAGGGAACCAGACCTGGAGGAGAGAAAACTGGGTAAGATTTTAGGGACTCTCAGGGTTTGGAAATATCAAACTGGAGCCTTGAAGATTCTCAAAAGCACAAATTGAAAACATTTGCTGTATGTTAAAGCTGTGCTGGTCTAAGCCAAAACTTCTGATGTGGGGCTCGATCCCAGAACGCTGGGATCACGCCCTGAGCCGAAGGCAGACGCTTAACCGCTGTGCCGCCCAGGCGCCCCTGATTGTACACATTTTAAATGATAAGCAGTGTATGAAAAGAGCCAATACTTTCCATCTGTTTTTTAGATTTTATCACACTGTGATGCACATAAATCTAGATTTTTTTTATTGTAAAAAGTAACATTTGAAATATTAATATTCATTATGTCCAAATAAGATTTTTGGGAAAATAGAGCATATTGGTAACCAGTAGGAGGTTTTGAACCTTTGGATTATATATTTGAAATTGAAGTTTAACCTTGTTTTGAATATAACATCTCTTAAATCTGATTGCATTCATAATGGAGGATTAAAATGAGGAAAGGATAACTTTTTGTGGTAGTAGTTTGATTAAATTCTACAAAAACCCTGATTTTGTGTTTCTATGTACTTTTATTTTTTTTCTATATACTTTTAGAGCCACTTCATGAATTTAATTGAGATTTTTCTCTTCCAGTAATAATATATTACTTTTTTTTAAGATTTTATTTATTAGAGAGAGAGAGAGAGAGAGAGAGAGCACGAGTGGGGAGGGAGGGGCAGAGGAGAGGGAGAAGCAGAATCCCATAGGGACACCAGGCTAGATTCCAGGACCCTGGGATCATGACCTGAGCTGAAGGCAGATGCTTAACCAAATGAGCCACCCGGGCACCCCAACAATATGTTACTTTTAACAGCACAGTTTTAGCTTAATAAACTAATGTAGTCCATCTAGATTCCAAATGAATTAGCATTTCATGTTTTGGGTGCTTATATTTAAAGCCAGATCACTTTAATTGTTAACCAATTACAATTCATCTCTCAAATGCTGTCTGTAGTCAGTAGTAACGACAGAAAATAAATGAGGTCAAACTGAAAAACTTGGAAATCTAATTGAGATCTTTTCCTTGAGCCAATACCAAATTAATGTTCTCTCAACCTTTCATAATTAAAATGTAATATTGTGTGGAGCAGTGCAATTACACAGCAAAGCAGATGGTGGCAGAGGGGATAAAAATTAATCCTTAGCCACTTGTTGAGTCATGGGCTGTAGCTTCAATTTTAAAGAAGCATTATTGTAAAGTGCCTAATTCACTGATGGAATTTCTCCAAGTTCCCAAAGTCAATCAAGAATTGAAAGTCTATGCTATCTTACCCATAAAATTGAGTGCAATCTACCATGATGAGCACTGAGTAATGTATAGAATTGTTGAATCATTATATTGTACACCTGAAACTAATATAACACTGTATGTTAGCTATATGTGAATTAAAAAATAAATGTAAGAATTTAGTGCAACCTAGGAAATATCATATTGCATGTTCTCATGTGGCTACCATCATAGGCTATCCAAAGAACACATCTGATTAGTTTGCCCCATGTTTTAGATCTCTTACGTGAATATCCATTCACTTACAGCAGGGTCTCTCTACCTTGGCATTTTTGGGTCACAGTACAATATCACATTGTTGTGACGGCTGTCCTGTGCTTTGTGAAAGCTGCTTGGTGGCATCCCTGGTTTCTCAGCTCTAGATGCTATGAGCAACCCCCAGCTCAAAAGGCAACAATCCAGCATGTCTCCAGACGCTGGCAAATGTTCCCTGGAGGAAAAACTTACCCTCCAGTAGGGAACCACTTACCAATAGCATTAAGTTGAAGATTTTTAGCATAATGTCAGTGCCCGTGGTAACTTCATCTCTTTTACTATCATTTTTTTCTTAGCTTTTTGCTCCATAAACACTGATCCTTGTTTGTGTTTCTGCATAGACTTTGTGATTTCCAACCTCTGTGTGTTTGCTTCTGTTCTCCCTCCTTCTAACCCTTTGTGACCATTTCATCTAACAACGTGATAAGCATCTTTTAGAACTCCGTTCAAAAATATCCTCTCAAAGAAATTTTTTTCTAATGCACCAAAGATGGATTAAATGTTTAGCTTTGGGCTTTGTTTACTGCCTGGGTCTGTCTCTGACTTTGCACTTACTGCATTTCAGGCAAGTCTGAGCAGAGAAGCATAATCCAGGTAATTTAGCCCAAATGTCTAGCTCCACAGACAAATTTTAAATGTTATTCAAATAAAGAAGTGTAGGAGTAAATCAGAGAGGTGCTTTACTAGCAATATTAACTTTAGTGTTAAACTATTACCTACCTATTTATCTATCATCTGTCTACTTTCTGCCTGTCTTTGTCTGAGTGTCCATCCATCCATCCATCTATCCATCCATCCATCCCATTGACTTATCTGTCCATCCACCGATCTTTGTATCTGTCTATCTACCCATCCATCTATCTGTATTTTTCTAAATGTAATCTCCCCCAGTTACAGAGGTTGATGTAATGCCATACACTTATATACTGATGCACTCATGCGCCCATGCATGCATTCATGCATTCATGCATACCATCCCATGCATTAAGTCATGCAGTAGGGCTCTGGGCTCCTGTGAGTATTTGCACTCACCCACAGGTGTTCCATTGCCCTAGGGAATGAAATATTAAATAACAAATAAAAATACCATGATAGGTGAGGAAAGGACCTCAGAAAGAGGAAAACAATTTTTTCCTGTTTTTTTGACAAGAGACTCCACATTTTAATTTTGTACTGAACCCCACAAATTATGTAGGTGGACTTGCTTCCAGATGTGTGAAAATTTCACTTCTATTCAATTAGAAAAATCAAAACGTAACTGCCACTTAAGCTGTGACCATTTTTAATTATTTTTTCTTGGCACATGCTCATTTAAGTGTTTGAACTTTAAACTCAGACTTCGAAGATTATATATGAACATATAGTAGCATCAAGTTCATGATCTTTTATTACCAATATTAAGTTTTCAATTTTAATAGCATCTAAATTGAATAACTACAGTTGCATGCATGAATGTAAATATTTCAATAAGAAAACTCCTAGTTTGAGATGTTACTTGTAGCTTTTTATAACTCAGTCTAATTTATATGAGCCTACTGTGCTCCTTCTTTTACTTGCCAGAACTGCCAAATTTCAATTTATGAAAACACTGATTTTCATTGGTAAGTCACAGGATGTGACATAAAATTAGGAAATGTAATCTCATAACTGCTGGATAGCTAGTAAGACTACATGAAAAATTAGTATCACTATATAAAAAAGTTGGGCTTAGAAATAAATGAAAATGTCAAAAAATACCTTTTTTCTTAACTCTTTTAATGACACGATTATTTCACATTTTATTAGCTCTCATTAAGACTTTTCCTTTTTAAAATCTCACGTTAGTTTTATATTTGGGAAGCAAATTATGTAAACAAAATCAGGTAGATGATAGGGGCTAAAAATTATTTTCTCACTTCAACTGTAATAAAGTTACAGGATAGAGTATTTGTCCTGTGACCGGCTTATTTCTTTAGCGTAGTGTCTTCCAGGTTAATCCACATTGCCACATGTGGCAGGATTTCCTTCCTTTTAAAGGCTGCATAGTATTCCATTGTACATTTATGCCACACTTTCTTTATTCATCCATCAGTGGACATCTAGGTTGTTTCCATATCTTATCTATTCGATGTGCATGAGGTTTCACTTATGGAAGATGAGTGAGCTCTGGAGATCTGCTGTACATCATTGTGCCAATAGTTCACAACAGTGTATTATGCACTTAAAAATTTAAGAGGGTGTGGGCACCTGGGTGGCAGTTGATTAAACATCTGCCTTCAGTTCAGGTCATGATCCCAGGGTCCTGGGATTGAACCCAAGTCGTGGGGCTCCCTGCTCAGGGGGAATCTGCTTCTCCCCCTGCCCTCTCCTCACTCACTCTTTCTCTCCCCCTTTCTCTCTAGCAAATAAATAAATAAAATCTTTAAAAAATAAAAATAAAAATTTAAGAGGGTAGATATCCTATTAATTGTTACCATAATAAAAAAATCAATCAATAAATATAGCAATAGTTTGAATTATTTTTCTCGATAACTTTGCTTATTTCTGATATATGCGTTGCTCTGAAATCTGCTTTGTCTGACTCTAATGTGTGACACTCCAATTGCCCTTCTCCCCCTTTGTTAGCCTCCTATAGCTTTTCCCATCCTTTAGTTTTACCCTGGTTATGTATTAATATATAAAGTCTATTTCTTGTGGGCAGCGTAGCTTGTCTATTGTATTTCAACATGAATATTGTGTATATGTTTAAAGTATCTCAATTTCTAGAAAGAAATTTGTGTTATTTTTGGGTTTCTGTGAGTTACTTTATTTCTTCTTAGTGAATGTCTTCTTTTCACCCTTCTGTTACCCTATCTCAATAGGATGCATTTGTTTGGATCATTCAATGCAATTTCCTCTCTTTCAAGGCTAACTTCTACATTAGTTAAATTCTTTGTTCACTCACAGATAATAAACTTCCTTGGCAAGTCTTAGAATACTGGGATTCCTCCTCAGTGACAGAGCAGCAGTCAGGAAAATCATGACTTCCTTTTTCTTGTTTGTTAGATAAAAAGACAGATGGCACTTACCCATTTGCTGGGATTGGAGAAAGAACTCCATTTCTTACCAGCATCTTTTTAAGTGTAAGCAGGAGAAAAGATATATTTTCTTGCTAGTCAATCAGAGCTTCAGCTCTCAAATTCAGACCCTCTCAAAACTACTAGGGACAATCACAGAATAATCTACCTTTGCATATGAAAGCAAATTTTCGAAGAGGTTAACAAATTTACCCCAGGACATAGTAAATGAATTATAACATGGCAATAAACTTATTCCAAGAATGTGGGAATGTTCAGATTAATTTATCCATCACCACACACCATTTATGTTACTAAGGACCAAATACTTATTATTATATCCACAGGTGACAAAAAGTGTCTGTGCTGACTTACATAATTCTAATTAATTATAACACAAAACTCTACATAGGATATGACACACTGCCAAATATGTGTTGGATGAACGAGGCAGGATAAAGCTAAAAAAAAATCTGTATATTAAGGTCAACTGTACAGAGATTTTTCTAGGAAGGTACCTGACATCCTGATGTGAAATAGCCCAGAGACACTGAGGACAGGACCCCATAGATCTCTTGGAAATTTTAATTTAAAACCAGAGAAGGGAAAAGTCCTGATCCCTGGCAACCTGTTGCTGGGCAACCTGATCTTACTGGGTCGCTTAGTAACAATCCTGCTGGTACTTCTCCAGAGGATATTTTAATATTAAATAAATGTGTTTAGCCAAAATCTTCTAAAATTATATTTTAGCACCAAAGATCATAAAATTTTTAACATTTGTGCCTTTCAAAATACGATCTAAATAAGACTCTAAGCAAAATCACAAAGTCCTATATTCATCTGTATTTTTTGTTTTAATTTTATTGTCTAATACAGCATAAAAATCTTTTTAACATTATAAGAATTCTATGATTTGTATTCTGTATATCCTCTGAGAAAATATGAAGTACTTATTCTCTCTTTTAAGGTAAATATTACTCTGCATGTTAACAGAGAACAACAACGCTATCGGGGAATAAATCTTAATTCTAAGATACTTTTAAAGTAAAAAAAAAAGAAGCAATTACTGATGACATTTAAAAATATGTCTACAATCTTATAGAAAAGGCTTCTTTCTTTTTTTTCTTCTGACAGCACTCAAATTCTTATTTTAAAAGATACCTTACTGAATCTCTTCTTTTAGAATGTGACATAATTATAATATCAGTTTCTAGAATAAGACAATATTGGAGGGGCGGGGAGAAACAGCCTTATTTCAAATCTAGCTAATCTGTCACGGGCAGTCCTTCAGGTTTCTATTTCTCATCTTGCAAATCTTAAAAAAAAAAAAAAAAAAGGGATGAAAGGCCAGGTTAAGAAACAACTCATATGCTCCAAATTTTATTCATCACATTCAGGCCAATTATCCCGTTCCCTGTGCATCAAGCTGCAGTGTAGGGAATGCTATTAAAAACAGGTATTGCAAAAAAGACCACCCACCCTCTTGGACACTTTCTTCAATACACTGATGATCTTTACTTACTTTCTCAGATTAATTTAATTTGGCTAGTAGGTTTATTTTTAGAAAATACAGGAGTGTCTTTAGAGAGGAACTTAAACAGTTAAGAATTGCGTGTAAACTTTCGAATTATTTATATCAGCTTTAGATACCACTTGGGTCCATTTCCATTGGTGGAGAAAAACATCCTAGACGTCATATGGTAGAACAGGTACGGGAATGTCAGTGTATAACAACCTTAGCACATTCACCCTCCCATACAGGGGCTTTTTTTTTTTTTAAGTGAAAATGAAAATAAAGGGATGAATATCTGTGACAGCACAAATTTAAATGGTCCTGATGCTTTATATTTTGCATTTATAAAAATAGGATCATACAATAGGTGAACTTCTGTGTCTAGCTCCTTTCACTTAATGTCATGAAGGTTTATATTATAGTGTTATTACTACTCCATTCTTTTTGTATGGCTGGATAATTTTCCATTGTATGACTACTATGTTTTGTTTATCCATTCATCAATTGATTGAAATTTTGGGTGTTTCTAGATTTCGAGGATCATGAAAAATGCTGCTATGAACATTTGCATGCAACTTTTGGGTAGATATGTTTTCATTTCTCTTGGATATATATGTAATAGTGGAATTGCTTCACCATATGGCAACTCTGTGAATAGCATTTGAGGAATTTTAGTCTTTTTCTCTTTGCCTTTCAGTTTGGGAAGTTCCTACTGGCAAATCTTTAAGGGCACGGTTCTTTTTTTGGCTGTTGATGAGCCCTTTAAAGGCATTCTTTATTTCTGTTACAGTGTATTTGGTTTCTAGCATTTCTGTTTGAATCTTTCTTTGAGTTCCCAACTCTTATTACATAACCCATGTTTTCTTCCATGTTGTCTTCCATTGTTTCCATTAGCACCCTTAGCATATTAATCAGTTAATTTAAATCCTTCTCTGATAATCTCAAAGTCTCTGCCATATCTGACTTTAGTTCTGTTACTTCCTTTGTCTCTTACAACTGATTAGCTTTTTAGTATCCCTTTCAGTTTTCTGTTGAAAGCCTGACATGATGTATAGGGTAAAAGAAATTGTGGTAAATGGGCCCTTAATGGGAGGTTTTATGTTTCTCTGGTTAGGAGTTATGCTGTATGTATTCTTTGCTATGGCCGTAGGGGTCAAGGTGAAAATTTCTGCCAGGTTCCTTGGTTTTGTCTCCCTTCTTGGCTTGGGGCTCCTCTAAAAGTATCTTCAAATAGCATCTGAGCCTTGCTGCTCTCTTAGCTGGAATAACTTGTTACCATAGAGCAGTCCTATGGAATTGGCAGTAAGGCGTGAGGGGAGGGGAGCCATTCCGTATTCCACTGATAAGTTCTTTCCCAATGCCTCTAAGCTTTGACCTTCACAGAACCCATGCCCCTAGACTGTGACCTTCACAAAAGATTCTCTGTCCCTGCCCTCCCCCGCTTCTTAGGTGACACAGGAGGGCAAGAGGGAGCTGGAGTTGGGTTTACCCTTCTCCCAGGTTGGTTTGGCTCTAGCAGAGTAGTTTCCTTGAGGCAGAACTAGTTAAAGAGCACAGAATGCTATGGACATATTTCAGAATGAAAACTTATCTCTTCTTACCCCTTTCCCTGCCATGATGGAGGGGATTTTTTTTCTGATCTTCATTGTGTGAGCCGGGTAGGGTTCCTGGAGGTAAAACTCAAGAAAGTGTGAGGGCCCCTTCAGCCTGAACCTTATGTGGAATTTTTATCTTACAAATGTGTCCACACTGAGCCTGTAGCAATCCACCAGAGTTTAAATCTTCCTACCTTGATACTAACTCCAGCAGTTTCTGCTCCTAGGCTACTTTTTCAGTGAGCCACGATTCTTGGTATTCACTTGTCTCTTCAGTTTTCAGAGTGGTGGTTTGTCCTGTGGCTTTAATTCTTGGATAGAATTAAGAGGAGCTCATTTTTAGTTTGTGCAGCTTTTTGCTTGTTGTGAGTTGGGGAATGACTTTCACACTGCTTTGCATATTGGAACAGAAACTGGAAAGCCTGTGGCTCATCTTTGTACTTTCTGACAGTTATTTGAAGTACTTTTTTCTTTTTTTATTTTGATGAAGCCAGTTTATTTTTTTCTTTCATTGTTTTTGCTGTGGTGTCATATCCCAGAAACCATTGCCTACTCCAAGATCATGAAAATTTAAACCTGAGTTTTGCTTTAAGAATTTCATAGTTTTAGTTTTTAAATTTAGGTCTTCATATATTTTAAGTTACTTTTTGTATATGATCATGAGGTGTAGGGTTCCAGATTCATTCCTTTTTGTGTGTATATCCAGTTGTGCCTGTGAAATTCTTGAAAAGACTATTATTTCTCCCCTTGAATTGTCTTTGATACCCCTGTTTAAAATCAACTGGGGATGAGTTTTGGATTTACTTCTAGGTCCTCTATTCTATCCCATTGATGTATACATTGATCCTAAGCCATTACGAATCCGACTTGCTTATTGTAGCTTTGTACTAAGTTTCAAAGTCAGGAAGTGCTAGCCTTTTTTTTTTTTTTAATACATTTTTTTGGCTATCCACATCCCTCACTTTTCATATGAACTTTATAGACTCATAAAATTCCGAAGAAGAGCAAGTGTGGATCTTGATAGAGATTGTGTTGAATCTGTAGAACAACGTAGGAAGTATTGCCGTGTGAATGAACCGTCTTCAAATTCATAAGCATGGGATGTGTTTCCATTTATGTAGGCCTTTTTAATTTTTTTCAGTGATGATCTAAAGTTTTGAGTGTACATGCCTTGTGCTTCTTTTGTTAAAACTGTTCTAAATATTTTATTCTTTTTGATGGTATTGCAAATAAAATTGTTTTATTAATTTTATTTTTGGATCATTCATTGCTAGAATATAGAAATACAACTGATTTTTGCATATGAACCTTGTCCCTGCAAACTTCCTGAACTCATTTACTAGCATTACTAATTTGTTACTGTTTCTGTTGTTATTTGTATGGATTTCTTAGGACTTTCTTTTCTTTTTTTTTTTTTTAAAGATTTTATTTATTTTTGCGACAGAGACAGAGATAGAGACAGCCAGCGAGAGAGGGAACACAAGCAGGGGGAGTGGGAGAGAAAGAAGCACGCTCATAGCAGAGGAGCCTGACGTGGGGCTCGATCCCATAACGCCAGGATCACGCCCTGAGCCGAAGGCAGACACTTAACCGCCATGCCACCCAGGCGCCCCTTCTTAGGACTTTCTATATGCAAGACCATGAATCTACAAATAGAGATTTTCTCCTTTTCCAATCCGAATGTCTTTTTCTGTTCTTGCCTAATTTCCCTGTTTAGAACTACCAGCATAATGTTGACTAGAAATGGTGAGCATTGTTCTTGATCTTAAGAGATAAGCTTTCTTTCTTTCAGATACAATAAGATACTAACTGGGTTTTTTGGTAGGTGTCCTTTTTCAGATTGAAGAAGTTCCTTTCTATTCCTACTTTGTTGAGCAATTTATCATGAAAGAATAGTAGTTTTGTTAAATGAAGTTTCGTGTGTGTGTGTGTGTGTGTGTGTGTGTGAGAGAGAGCTGAGATGACCATGTATGTATTTCCCTCTTTATTCTATAACATATTACCTAGATCCGTTTTCTTACTTTGAGTTTTTCTTGCACACCTGGAGTAAATCGCACTTTGGGAGGGTGCAGCATCATTTTTGTATTTTCCTGAATTTGGTTTGAAAGTATCTTGTTGACAATTTTTGCATCTCTATTTATGTGGGATATTGATCTATAATTTTTTTCTTGTGATGTCTTTATCTGGTTTTAGTATAAGAGCAATACTGGCCTTATGGAATAAATTGGAAACTGTTCCCACCCCTTTAAATTTTGGAAGAACTAGAGAAGGATTCATGTTAATTTGTCTTTAAATATTTGAAGAAATAACCAGTGGAGCCACCTGGCCCTGGCCTTTTCTTTTTTGGAGGGTTTTTGATTACCTATTCATTATATTCACTTGTAATAAGTGCATCCATATTTCCTGTTTTTCTTGATTCAGTTTTTGTAGTTTGTGCATTCCTAGGAACTTGGCCATTTCATCTAGGTTATCTAATGCATTGTCGTATAATTGTTCATGATATTCGCTTATAAGACTATTTTTATTTCTCTTAGGTTGATATTAGCGTCTCCTCTTTTTTAAAAAAGACTGATTTTTGTCATATGAGGCTTCTCTCTTATTTGCTTGGCCATTATAGTGAAGTCTTTTAAGTTTGTCGAACTGTTCAGAGAATCAACTTTTTAAAAAATATTCTTTGCTGTTTTTCTGTTACCTTTTATGTATTTCCACTCTAACCCTTGTTATCTCCTTTCCTATGCTTGTTTTGGGTTTAATTTGATTTTTTCCCTAATTTTTAAGGTGGAAGTTTAAGTAATTTTTCTTCTTTTTCTAATATAGCCATTCACAACTATAAATTTAACTACTGACAGTGCATTACCTTCATCCTATAAGATTTGGTATATTAGTTTTATGTTTTTATTCATTACAAAATATATTCTAATTTCCCTTGTGACTTCTGTGATAGTTAGGTTTTGGGTTATTTATTTAGGAATATGTTATTTAATTTTCACATATTTTTAAATTTCTCAAATTTCTTTCCATTATTAATTTGTAATTTTATCCCATTGCGTTCAGATAACTTTATATTATTTATTCCTGTTTCAGTGTATTGAGAATTGTTTTATGGCCTAGCATATGGTCTATGCTGATACATCCGAACTTAAGCAGAATATGTATTCTACTGTTGTTGGAATCATCTGTAGATTTCTCTTGGTTCTAAATGATGTGTAGTATTTTTTAGATATTTTATTTGTTTGTTGATCTTCTTTCTAGTTGTTCAAATATGGTGAGTATTTATAGTCTCTAACTACTTTGCAGAATTATTTTTTTCTCCCTTCAATTCTGTCATTTTTTGTTTCATGTATTTCTGGACTTTGTTGTTAGGTGGACTTTGTTCTGGACTTTGTTGTTAAATACAAAAAAAATATATTTTTATAATTGTGATATATTTGTGATGTATTGCCCCTTTTGCCTTTATAAGACAACCTTTTACGTTTCTAGTGGCAACTTTGTCTTAATGTATATTTTGTCTGTTGTTAATGGACCCCTCCAATTTTCTTTCCATTACTGTTTGAATGGTATATCTTTTCCATCCTTTTATTTTCAACTTTTTGTGTCTTTCAATATAAAGTGTGTCTCCTATAAACATAATATGTTTGGTTCATGTTTTTTATCCAATCTGCCACCCCTGCCTTTTGATCGAAGTGTTTAATCCATTATATTTAATCTAATTACTGATAAGGGAAGATTTTATTTTGCTTTTATTTTCCATATGTCTTATGTTTTGCTCTTCCTCCAGTCCTCACTTATTACCTTCTTTTTGTTATTTTCAAGTGTACAATTTTAATTATTTTGTCATTTCTTTTATAGTAGTTTACTATAGAGGCCTCTAGACTGTTCTTTTTTTATTGTTTTTGAAGGTGTTTGCTTTTCAAGCTGATGCAGGGGAGATGGGGATAGGCCAAGTTGAAACACTACAAAGCTTAATGTTCTTATGAGATTCAGATATGTTTTTTGTGAGGAAAACTCAACTCTGAGTTTGCAAGTCTGATTAATTTCTAGACTTCTGAAAAATTTATTTTGACAACTTTTGCCAGTGTTCTCTTTGCTTTTATGAAGGAGAAGCTTTTCAGAGTTTCTTACACTGACTCTTTGCTGATAAATTTCTACCACCAGTTTTTTAAATTTAATGTAATTTTTACTGATGTGTAATTGACATGTAACATTATATTAGCTTCAGGTATACAACATAATGATTCAATATTTATATACATTATGAGATGATCACCACAATAAATCTAGTTAGCCATCACCATACATAATTACAATGTGTTTTTTTTTAATGAGGATGTTTAAGATTTACTCTCTTAGCAGCTTTCAAATATGCAATACATCATTGTTAACTATAGTTACCATACTGTATATTACATTCCCATCACTATTTTATAACTGTGAGTTTCTACCTTTTGACCCCCTTCACCAATTTAACAGACTCCCCAACACCTCCCCGCCTTTCTGGCAACCACCAATCTGTTTTCTGTAACTATGAGCTTGTTTTTTTTTTTCTTTTGTTTTGTTTTGTTTTTTAGATTTCACATATAAGTAAGATCATGTGGTGTTTGTCTTTCTCTATTTGACTTATTTTACTTAATATAAATGCCCTCAGTGTCAATCCAAGTTGTCCCAAATGGCAAGATTTCATTGTTTTATGACTAAATAGTATTCCATTGTGTATGTGTGTGTGTGCGTGCGTGTGTGTGTGTGTGTGCGAGAGAGAGAGATAGATATCTTTATCAGTTCATCCATTAATAGATACTTAGGTTGTTTAGATATCTTGGCTATTATAAATAATGCTGCAATGAATATGGAGGTGCCTATATCTTTTTGAATTAGTGTTTTTATTTTCTTTTGATAAATACCCAGAAGTAGAGTTGCTGGATTATATGGTAATTCTAGTTTTAATTTTTTGAGGAACCTCCATTACTGTTTTCCATGGTGGTTGTACCAATTTACATTCTCACCAATAGTGCACAAGGGTTTCCTTTTCTCCACATCCTCATTGACACTTGTTTCTTATTTTTTTAATAATAGCTAGTCTAACAGGTGTGAGGTGATATCTCATTGTGATTTTGATTTGTAGTTCCTTGATGATAAGTGATGTTGAGAATCTTTTCATGTGCCTGTTGGTCAACTGTGTCTTCTTTGAAAAATGTCTATCCAGATCCTCTGCCCATTTTTTAATCAGATCATTTTATTTTTTGCTATTGAGTTGTATAAGTTCTTTACATATTTTAGATATTAACCCCTTATCAGATACTTGATTTGCAAATATTTTCTCCCATTGGTTGATTGGCTTTTTGTTTTACTGATGTTTTCCTCTGCTATAAAGAGCTTTTTAATTTGATGTAGTTCCACTAGTTTGTTTTTGCTTTTATTGCTTTTGCTTTTGGAGTCAGTTCCAAAAAAATCATCACCACGATCAGTGTCAAAGGACTTACTGCTTATGTTTTCTTCTAGGAGTTTTATAGTTTCAGGTCTAACATTCAATTCTTTAATGCATTTTGAGTTAATTTTTGTATATTGTGTAAGATGTTAGTGCAATTTCATTCTTTTGCATGTGGCTGTCCAGTTTTCCCAATGCTGTTTATTGAAGAGACTGTCCTTTCCCTATTGTATATTCTTGGCTCCTTTGTTGTAAATTAATTAACCATATATGTGTGGGTGGATTTATGAATTCTCTATTTTTTTCTATTGAGCTGTGTCTGTTTTTATGCCAATACTATACTATTCTGATTACTGTAGTTTCTTAGTATAGATGGAAATCAGGAAGTGTGATGCCTCCAGCTTTGCTGTTTTTCAGTATTGCTTTTCTAGACTGCCAGCCCACATGGATTGAGCAGAACTTCTTGCCTTAGGAGGCCTCTTCAGCTTTTTTTTTTTTTTTTCTTTTTTTTTTTTTAAAGATTTATTTATTTATTTATTTGTTAGAGAGAGACAGCCAGTGAGAGAGGGGGCACAAGCAGGGGGAGTGGGAGGGAAGAAGCAGGCTCCTAGTGGAGGAGCCTGATGTGGGGCTCGATCCCAGAAGGCCAGGATCATGCCCTGAGCTGAAGGCAGACGCTTAACGACTGCTCCACCCAGGCGACCCTGTTTTTTGTTTTTTGTCTTGTATTGTTTTGTTTAAAGCTACCCCATGGAAATTCACACCTATCTGCCTGTACCTTTACATAACAACTAACTTAGCTGACTTTCCAGTTAAGTATTTAACTCCTTGATACTTCCCAGACTGGTAAATGCCCCATCATTTGTTACTTTCTTTCTCAGGTGCTCCCCCCGCCGCCCCCTCGCCGCACCCACAGGCACGCGCACCCACTTCCTTTATATACATAGCAGCATTTCAAAGTTCCAAAATACATTGCTTTTAGTAAAGTCAAGCAAAAAGGAAAAAGAACCTTGTACTTAAATCATTTTAAAAAGTCACTTGCAATAATGAAACTTAGCTATTTTTCAGGGTTTATTTATTGATTTACTTATAAGTAAAATATGTACGTAGAGGCTATGAAATGTGAGAAATCTTATATGAACAAATTAGGCCATTCTCTTACCAATAAACATCTTGTGGCTTGCCATAGATTTTAGAAAAAAATATGTCATCCCAAAGACCTTCAAAGTAATGCAAATCTGTACTTGCATCTCTTCAATATTTCTCTTATCTTTGGAATATTTTATCCAGTATGCATCCTAATTATAATCCAAAGACTTTTCTGCCACTTCCATTCATTATTACTGTTATTGAATATTTTTGAAATAAATTTATATTTAAAATATCATTGGATCAAAATTAGGACAGAGTTACCAGAAATATAAATTAGCTTTGATACTTTATGCTAGGAATTGGCAGAATTAAAAAAAAAAATTGAAGTTTGAGGGGAGAATAAAAATATTAAAAGAACATGAAATATCTAAAATAGTTAAAATAATAATTTTATAACAAAATATTGGCAGTTTAGTTTTTACCAAGAAACCACTGGAGAACAGAGATTGTATAGCAGTTATAACGTGAAAGGATAAATGCATTTGAGGCAGTCAATTAGAAGTGCGCATGATGCAGCAACATGGATGGCACTGGAGGAGATAATGCTAAGTGAAATAAGTCAAGCAGAGAAAGACCATTATCATATGGTTTCACTCACCTATGGAACATAAGAAGTAGGAAGATCTGTAGGAGAAGAAAGGGATAAAGAAAGGGGGGGCGCCTGGGTGGCACAGCGGTTAAACGGTTAAGCGTCTGCCTTCGGCTCAGGGCGTGATCCCCGCGTTATGGGATCCAGCCCCACATCAGGATCTTCCTCTGTGAGCCTGCTTCTTCCTCTCCCATCCCCCTGCTTGTGTTCCCTCTGTCAAATGAATAAATAAATAAAATCTTCAAAAAAAAAAAAAAGAAAGGGGGGATAATCAGAAGGGGGAATGAAGCATGAGAGACTATGGACTCTGGGAAATAAACTGAGGGCTTCAGAGGGGAGGGGGGTGGGGAATGGGACAGGCTGGTGATGGGTAGTAGGAGGGCATGTATTGCATGGCGCACTGGGTGTTATACGCAACTAATGAATCATCGAACTTTACATCAAAAACCAGGGATGTACTGTATGGTGATTAACATAATATAATAAAAAATATTATTATTAAAAAAAAAGAAGTGAGCATGATGAAACACATTATTATAGTGGAATACAAGATTAGTTTGGAAATTAAGAAATTAACTAGGAAACAGCTACACAAAATTATGAAATTTAAATAAAAATTATTAAAAGTAAAAAAAAATGCTATGATATGTGGTAAGCTCATAAATAAGTAGATATTGACAAAATGGAAACTGGCATTAAATTAATTAGCCATAATTAATTTAGAATAAAATATTAAGTTGGAATTTAGAAAATCAATTAGTATTTAATCATACCATTTTAAAATCTGAATTTAACAATACTAGATACCATAATTAGACAAAAATTCTGTATATTTTTTAAAACTGCATAAACTGTAAGATTCTCTGAAAAGTATAAATCTGTGGTCCTGATGGTAACATATTTTTTCCCATGTGTCATGAGCTATAACCAATACTGAACATTATTTACAAAGCATTAAACATTTCTGTTAAATTTTAAAGTTAGTATGTGTGCTAAATCAATTATATTGGCCATTTGCTAAATTGATCCTTTGGTATATTGATTTCTAACAAATTGCTTTCTGGCAAACGGGCTTTTAAACTTGTCTAGATCAGAAGAGAAAGGAATATTGGAAGCATCTCACAGTCAGTTTTTGTGTGGACACAGGTAACTATTTCTTGAAGGGATTGAGAGCAATTCCATGCTGGAATAAAACTAAGTTTTCTTTCACCTTCTCTGGATAGAAACTCATGAGATATATTAGCATAGCTATTTATACATGTATTGTACTGTTTATTTAAGCAAAAGAGTAAGGAAGAAAGGTAATTGAAGAAGAAAGTGGAAGGAAAGAGGAAAGTTAAGAAGTAGAAAGGGTGACTAATAGAAAAAACGTGAGTTCTAAACAAAAATAAATAAAATAGGGGATTTACATTGGCTATTTAGTCCCGTTTTTTGGAGATTTGCTACCTATCTTTTGATCAGTACACAATAACTTCGGTAGTGCTTAGCAAAGAATAGTGCTATCATTCTGTTAGTTCCCTGAACTCCCACGAGAAGGATAACTAGTTTATAAGGTGGTGTCAGAAACCTTACACATTACGGTTTTTATTCTGAAGCTAACAGAAACATGCACACATATATACACACACACAGAAGAGATAAACACCAAAATGTATTCTGTGTAAACATCAGTATCAATAAAGACTTTCAGTAAAAGGAAAAGAGATTAAAAATATAATATCAAAGAAGTTAACTGCAAAAACCTTATAGTTTTTAATTTGAATGGAACTCCTATGGACTCCTATTTTCTCTTAAAATTAGTATTTCCTATTTCAGTCAAATGTAGTCATCTGACATCTCTTTTAGTTATCTGTTGGTGTAGTAAATAAATATTAGTGGCTTTAAACAATGAACATTGGGGACGCCTGGGTGGCTCAGTTGGTTAAGCATCTGCCTTTGGCTCAGCTCATGATCCCAGGGTCCTGGGATTGAGCCCTGCATCTAGTCCCTGCTCAGCAGGGAGCCTGCTTCTTCCTCTCCTCCTGGCTCATGGTCCTGTCTCACTATTTCTGTCTCTCTCCCAAATAAATAAATAAAATCTTAAAAGAAAAATGAACATTAAATTGCTCACAGTTGTGAGAATCAGAAATTCAGGAAAGGGTCAGCAGGGTCATCTATGTTCTCCATAGTGTTGATTGAGCAACCTGGCAGAGGCCAGAGATCAGTTCGAATGTCTGGTGGGGTTTCTGAGATGGCCAGGCCTCTTTTTTTGCATGGCCATTTTATATGTCTGAATCCTTGGCTGTTTTCCTCATGGTGTCTGTCACCACATGCAGTCTTATCCTCCAGGGTGTTTCTCTTCAGGCCGATAGCCCAGACTTCTGGCCTCCCAGAGACAAACAATGGAAGCTGGAAGGTCTCTTCACGTCTAAGTTTGGACATCACACAAAAGGGCATACACCATAAAAGAAATTGTAGCCTCCACCTTTAGAAACTACCTACCACAACACTCCAAAGCAATGAAAACTTCTAGCATCAAATGTGGGCCCACTAGATACATTTCCCACTTTAAGCAGGATTTTTCGGTTAATGGCGAAACCTAAGTGCAGAAAATGCAGAAGACAAATTTGGACTATCTTAACACATCAGAAACCAAGGAAGTGAAGACTATAAAGGAAGAAACGATCATGTAATATATGCCTCTTGATGTGATGCTTTAGAAAGTACATAAACAATGTGTAAAATATTCTTCCAAAAAAACTAAGTTTGAATCTGTTCAAATCTCTAATTACAGCCATTAACTCAAATGAAATTCAAGAGTCAGAGGAACATATTAAACCATAGCATGATAATAACATGCTAATATCAGATTAATTTGTGTTAGAAACTAAGTTTCACCTTCTCTTAGCTTTATAGCTTTGCAAAAATTATTTTGCAGGGATTTCAATCTCTTGTCATAAGATGGAGGTAAGAAGAAGATACTTTATGAATATATGCTATGTGCATATTAAAGAATATAAATTATATAAAACAGCATAGATAGCAATGGAGCCCAACAAAAATGAGCTTCGGGGAGCCTGGGTAGCGCAGTCGTTAAGCGTCTGCCTTCGGCTCAGGGCGTGATCCCGGCATTCCGGGATTGAGTCCCACATCGGGCTCCTCTGCTGGGAGCCTGCTTCTTCCTCTCCCACTCCCCTGCTGTGTTCCCTCTCTTGCTGGCTGTCTCTCTGTCACATAAATAAATAAAATCTTAAAAAAAAAATGAGTTTCAACTCTCCTTTTCCTCCTCCTGACATACCTGTTAACTCCTGGTAGAGAATTTCTGTTGGAGTTGTCTGCAATTCCTAGTATAAATTGATCCCTGTGATTCCTCCTCATTAATAGCTTTTCAATAAGAAGATAGCTCTTACATATAAATCCTCTTATGGTATGAAATGAATCATTTAATAATGGTCTCAACAAAATTCAAAGATTTCTCAGAAAACAGGAAAAAAAAAACCTACCAGAAGCTTTTCCCACGCCACTGAACAACTTACCTACTTCTCTGCTTCTGTGCTCTGCATTCTTCCCTGGCACGTTACATGGATTCTCATGCTGTTTACAAAGACCCACACTTCACTTGTATAGCAGATCCCATCCCCTCTCACCTACTTAGTGACATTGCTGTCTACCCTCTCCTCTGAATCACTGTGTTTCCCCCTTATCTAATGGATTTTTCACCCACAAGTAGACAAGTATCCCAATATTCATTCTGTCTTCAAGATAAAGTTCTCTTGATCTACTCTGGCTTCTTCATAGTACCTTGAAACATTAATTATACTCTCAAACTCAGAGTCTTTGCACTTGCTGTTCCCTCTTCATGAAAGTACTTCTCTGAGATATGTGCATGGCTTGCTTCCACACTTTGTCCTGATACTGAGTCATGTGTCAGTATTCCACTGTCATCTCCCGTTACCAACTTGATTAAAATTGCAAGTCCCACTTTACTGCTTATTGACATTACATATATTTTGTCCTCAGTTTTTTCTCCAAAGCTCATATTACTTTTTGACTTATATATATATATACACACATATATATTATACATATATATACTATACATATATATAGAAAGTAAATATAAATTTCAAGATATATATTTAAATATATAAAATATATAAATATAAAATATAAATAAAATATACAAATATGTAAAATGTATTTAAATATATTTAATTTTAAAATATATAATTTTATATATTTGTAAATATATATTTATAAATATTCAAATACGTATTTTAAAATAAAGGATACTTAAATATGTTTAGTAAATATAATTTTGATAAATATAATTTAAAATTATTTTGAATATAATTTTTATATAAAATTTTTTACAGTCACTGTCCATTAGAATGAAATATTCGTGAAGACTGTAAATTTGTGTGTTTTGTTCACTGGTCTGTCATCATTGACTAATAGGTTCTCAATAAATATTTGTTAATGCAAGAGACTAACTAGCTTATAGAACTAAGCATCAAAATCTGGTAACTGTGGCTACAGCTCTTTATGACCCCATTATGTGGTACATGTTGTGTTTAGCATCTGCCTTTCATGTCAAAATTTAGATTGAAGTATTTAAGAACAAATGTCAAACCGCTTATATTTTTCTCTAATAAAATAGGTGCAAATGCACTTTTTTGCTCCTCACAATTATTCAAGATATAAATGAAAACTAAACTTTGATAATGTCAAAGAGCTGTAGCTGACACAAAGCCTGCATGCATTATACAACAATAAAGGGAACGGAAATTAAATATGCCACTTTCAACTTCTATTTTTAACTTCTTCAGCACTGCGATATTTACAAACCTTATTTTTAAAAATATAATTATCTAAAATAAGTCAAAGGTGTCATTTTATAGCTATAAAACAGATGGGGGATGATGTTGAAACCTTGAAGCATAATTTCATGAAATGCCAATTGATCCCAGAGGTTGATTATTGCTTCAAGAACGTTTCATTTAAATTTTCATAAATTTTCTGTTTCCCTCTTCTCTCTCTGTATATATATATAAAAACCTCTCTCTCTATAAATATATATATAAGCATCTGAAGAAATTTTCTGTTTCCCTCTTTCCCCTCTCTCTCTCTCTATATATATAAAACCTCTCTCTCTCTTTCTGTATATATATACATATAAAACCTCCCTTTCCCTCCCCCCCATTTATATATGTATATAAAACCTATAAGTATCTGAAGACCTTTAAGGTATTTCGGTGTATACAAAATCACATATAAATATCCTAAAAAGAAATTGTAAATTGTTGTTGAATTACTGTTAGAAATTTTCTTCAAATATAAATAAGGTGTTTGCTATAATCACAGAGGGGCTGCTATTTATACATAATAATCTGGTTATTTGTTGTTGACTATTTGTTTCCATGTCAACTGCATTCAATAAAGGAGATTAGTCACCATATGGTTGATAGAGCCATCTGTGTACTCCAAGGACTAGCCTGTTGATGCAAATGGAAACTTGTTTTGTAAAAGGTTAAAATGACAGTAATATATAAATTATATAATGTATCAAAGGGGTTGCACAAAATATATTTTCCTAATTGTTCATATTAAATTATCTTGGTTATTATTGAATAATACCATTTTACTCTAGGTAAAAAACACCAAAATATATTAAACAGACATTTTTTTTTAAAAGGAAAGAAAGAAGGAAGGAAACAAATTAGTTTAATGATTCAAGCAGTTTTATCAGAAATTACCTTACCATGAAATTCACTGGACATTTTTGAGGTACCCAAGCCATTAAGTACATTCTAATTTTTCAGGTGGCTACATGCAATATTTGGCAAGTTTGAGAACTTTTAAATATTAGTAGGAAAAAAAACCACAATATATTTCAGTGATAAAACTTTAAAGCCATCCTGAATCTCTTTCCTTTAACCCATTGAGAATTGAGGCCACTTCTGTAAGCATGAATTTTTCTTTGTTCCAGGAAGATAAGTTTTTAAGTAAATATCCTTGATGACTATTTAGGAAATTCTTTAAATCCAATTTATTGTATTAAATAGGTTGCTCATCCAGGTAAATACTCCTTTCTCAGGACAATACATTCCTTACCCAGGCATGCAGTTTACTATCAAACAACTTTTTAATCACCAAGACTTAATTTAAGATACACACTTTTCTGTGACCACCAGCACTAAACATTATATCACAGAATTTGCCTAATCCCAACCAGATACCCATATTGGAAGATCTAACATAAATCTTTTGAGCATAGCTCCTCTTCCAAGCCTGTGAATATAAATCCATGACTTCTTTTTCTGAGACATTGTTAAACTCTGTCAAGATAGTGTTCTCTCTACCTGAAGTAGGCTTCATAAACGGATCTGTTTGATCAGTGGGTATCATTTGGAGAAGTCTGCAGTCTGGAAGCCCAGAGGCCCCAAGTATATCCAATTGAAAGCCCCTCTTTACTGAAGCTCAAAACCTTAGCTTAAAAGCAACACGTTCCTCCGAGACCCTTTAGTCTCCTTAGGGGTCCCTCCAACTGCAACAATGAGATAAACCTCACAATGGTTTGTGCTATAATTTCTCTTTGTTCTGCCCCCAAAATTTGAGCTTATGTTGATTTCTAAGAATTGAAAAAGAAACCTTTTTTAGTGTTTCTTCAATTAACTGATCTTAGTTGGAAACTGGTATTCTTAATGTTGTCATTCGCAACACTGTTCTTTGTCTCTCTCCTGTCCCCATCCATTTTGTTAGAGTGCCTTTAAGCAAATATGCACAGAGAAGAGAACACACATAGTATGATAAGATCAAAAGGACTCAGAGATTAGACACTTTATAACATGAAGTTTGCCTTGGGTCACCTATCAATACTTTATAAAAATTTTCTTAAACCTGTCTTATAATATCTGTTAAAAGTATGGCACTAGGAAAATCTCTGCTCCAAAATTTTCCTTTTCTAAAAATAACAGATTTATTGATGCCACTACAGGAAATGATCTATCACCAGTTTGGGGCCCCGAAATCGCAAGATGCCTAAGTATTATATATGACCAACTGTGGCCAGACTCTCGTGGCTTAGACCCACTTTAACTCAGTCTAAGTGTACTCACTCTTAGACTGATTGATATGATCCTATCTTAACCTATGCTTCTTCCCGTCTTATCTACAGACTGGCCTTCTCTAATGGCCGTTTAGAGATCAATGCAAATGCATTATAGTTCATGTTAGACACTTGTCTTTTTCAGAGTAGAGAAATTTTGTCAAAGCTTTTTAGTAGTTAGATATGGAGACATTTAGAGATTATTTAGAATAGTTAATATATAATCTGAGGCTCTATAATATCTACCAATTATTTAATATATAAATTGGACCCTCAGATTAAACAAACAAACAAAAAACCCAAAAAACCCCCTTGAACAGAAAAGTCAAAATGGGAAAACCCTGATGATGACTTTAAAGTCCATGAATTTCAGACACAAGGTCTTTGGAAGCCTTCCCCAATTCTTTCCTTTGTAAACATTTGGGACACTCATGAAGTTTTTTAAAGTAATGAAAGGATAAATCCCCTGGGAAGTTCAAGGATATATTTACTCTTTAATATCTTTGTAGCTTTGAAATAGATACTTAAGAGAATGTGACCCTAACTATCTCTTGACTTTTTAAAAATAGACTAAATCCAGAAATACAAGATTTAGCTTGCAAACAGAAACTAATAAGAAATTATCCTGCTGTCAAGTCTCAAAATCTTTGCTGAACATTTTGAAAGACCTTAGAACAAAAGTAGAATAATATCCAGCATAAACTAATAACTCAGATAAAACAATTAAATTCTCCCACTAAAGTTATCAAACATCAGAGGAGGAATCGATCTGATGAAGATACCTGTAGATAGTATAAGCAAAAAGTATATTGGAAAAACAATTGTCTTGCAATAGCTTAAGAATATGAAGAAAAAGAATATAGTTATCAATGAATGTGCTATAAGGGAGAATCAGGTACCCAATTACTCATTTTACTCTTAACCTCAGAAAGAGAAATTTCTTGAAATATTAAAAGACAACTGTGATAGTTAATTTTATATGTTAATATGACTGGGCCACAAGGTGCCCTGATATTTGAGGCTGTCTGTGAGGGTGTTTCTAGATGAGATTAACATTTGAATCAGTAGATCCTGTAGAGTTCCCACTCCAATGGAGGTGAGCCTCATCTTCAAAGGATTAGAATAAAAGCTGAGTAAGAAAGAATTATCTCTCTCTGCCTGTCTTTGAGATGAGACATCAATCTTCTGTGCTTGGACTTGACTCAGACTAGAATTTACACCATTTGCTCTGGTTTTCAGGCCTCTGGACATGAACAGGAGCTCTACCATTAGCTGTCCTGAGTCTCTAGCTTGCCAACTGCAGATCTTAGGATTTCTCAGCTTCCATAATTATATGGTTCTTTTTAAAGATTTTATTTATTCATTTGACAGAGATAGAGACAGCCAGCGAGAGAGGGAACACAAGCAGGGGGAGTGGGAGAGGAAGAAGCAGGCTCATAGCGGAAGAGCCTGATGTGGGGCTGGATCCCATAATGCCGGGATCACGCCCTGAGCCGAAGGCAGACGCTTAACCGCTGTGCCACCCAGGCGCACCCCATAATTATATGTTAATTCTGTTTCTCTGGCAAACCCCAACTAATACAGATTTTTGGCAGTGAGACTGGTTCTAGAGAGACAGAATTTTAAGGATGAGTTTTCTGAATTGCTTCTGGAGTTTGTGGAATTGGCTCTCTAATTTGCTTAGATTTAAAGATGCTAGTGACTATTTCCAGTAGTAAAGAGTGCATGATACATGACCTGGCATTAGAGCTATGCAAAATATCTTCCCATTGGATACTCCTAATCAAGCATTTATAAGAAGCAAGAAGCTTGGTGACTGTGTATGATATTTTCAAACATTTTTGGGAAACTAATGAATATTAAGAGGTTAGCTTGTTGCTCCTAATGTCTGTCAACAAAGTGGTAAAAGAAAAGGATGAGCTCAGGGATTCCAATTCCCAGCTCAATCACCCCAGAAATGGCCTTATAGCTTCTACGTGTGCACTGAAGGAGATTTTTATCTTCTGTAGCCACAGGCAGAGTTTGCCGAAAATCACATGCAGAACCTCATTCTGTGATTGGCTAAATTACAATGCAGGTACAATTCCCAATCTTGCAGGTTTCGGTTAAAGTGAGGGCACTGATTGGGAAAGAATGAGATATTTTTTTTTAAGATTTTATTTATTTATTTGACAGAGATAGAGACAGCCAGCGAGAGAGGGAACACAAGCAGGGGGAGTGGGAGAGGAAGAAGNGGCTCACAGCAGAGGAGCCTGATGTGGGGCTCGAACCCATAACGCCGGGATCACGCCCTGAGCCGAAGGCAGACGCTTAACCGCTGTGCCACCCAGGCACCCCAGAATGAGATATTTTAAGTTGGGATAGGGATGAGTGATACGCCTGATGAAACTGCAGACATCAACTCTGCAAATTCTGACGAATCTTCTTTGCTAATGGAAGGCATCGCACCAGCCCTAGAGGTAGCAGCCTCCCCATCCCAGTCTGCACTGCCTGAGGAGATGGTAATAGGCTCCCCTGAGGCAGTTGCCATTCAAGGCAGTGGCTATTCTCTTCAGACTCACCTCCACCATGCCTCTTTGCTTCTAGACCTCTCACGAGACCCAAGTCTGAGCAGGCTCCTAAAGGCAAAGTACAGGAAGTGACCTATAAGGAAGTGAGCAGTCCAAAGGACTTCGTGTGTTTTTTAATGCATATAGACAGAAATCCAGGAACATCTGTGGGAATGGATATTGAGGGATGGTATAATGATGGAAGGAACATAAAGTTGGATCAAGCTAAATTACGATATGGGCTCACTAAGCAGAGATTTTGTATTTAATGTTGCAGCTTGGGAAGTTAGGATGGGCTCTAGTAGTTTTTCAGTTGGTTGACTGAAACATGAACTAAACAGTGGCCCACAGTGAGTGAATTAGAAATGCCAGACCTGCTAAGGAAAAGATTCAAAGACTTAAGGAGATGGACATGTTAGAGCAGATTTGTCCTGTAAGACATAACGTGTCCACGCTTGTGCTGGGAGGGTTCAGAAAACATATTTCTCATCTCAGCTGTGAGAAAAAAATTTGGGAGGAGAGTCCAGGAATCCTTGAAGAACTCTGTCATTGGTCTTGCCTCTAGGCCAGACCTAATGGTGGTGACTGCAGTCAGTGAATTAGGAAGCCTCAATACGGTGGGAGTAATTGGATCCTAGTGGGAGGGCCAAGTGGCTGTCAGTGGGTTACTGTAATGGACAACAGAGTCAAAGCAGCAATCAGAATAGTCTAACTGACCAGACCATATGGTGTTGGGTAGTTAATCATGGTGTACCTAGAGATGATATAGATAGGAAATCTAATAAATTCTCACTTGATGTGTGTAAGTTAAAAAGTTTGAGATCAAAAGAATAAAACTCTATCCTGAATCATAAAAATGGAAAGTCATGACTCCTCAGTTAGTTCCCAGACTTGAGCCAGTGTAGAGTCCCAGAACGCTTCAGATGAGGGGGAAGCTGTATCTCTATAAGGAAGGACCCTGGTACAGTGTCAAAAACTGATACTGTTAGTCTTTCTCACAGCCTTCCCCAAAGGGCCCTCCAGCCTTTTACCAGGGTAAGTGTTCACTGGGGAAAAGGAAATAATGAGATCATCTGGGGACTACTGGACAATGGTTTTAAACTGACATTAATTCCAGGAGACCCAAAATACTGTGGCTTAGCAAAGTAGTGACTTGTAGATGTCAGATGATCAATGGAGTTTTAGGTCAGATTTGTCTCACAGTACGTAGAGTAGTTCCCAATCCCACCTTATGGCTATTTCCCCATTGCTGAAATCTTAATTGGAGTAGATAGTTTCAGAAACTTGCAGAATACCCGCATTAGTTCTCTGACTTGTGGAATAAGAGCTATTATGGTGGGAGAGGCTGAATGGGAGCCGTAAGTGGACCTTTTGAGGTATGTAATTAATCCCAACTTTTACCTTCTAACTAGTAGAGAATGTTTGAGCCATATAAAATTTATGGACAGTTGTACTATTCATTTTTAATTTCATGATTTCTCTCTTTTTTTGTCTTTGTCTCTCTTACTTTTTTTCTCTTTCTCTTTTTTCTTTCACTTCTTTACTTTCTCTTTCTCCCCTGCCCCAGCAATTTTAGTTTCTATGTCTGCACTGCATTTAATGCATTTTTGTAAGCCACATTAAATCATTTCTAGAAAATGATCAGATTTAAGTAAATAAATAAATACATAAATAAATGACAGTATATATGATTTACATATGGATCTACTTGAATTAATTCCTTTTTGCCTATTATAATAAACTTTTACTTCAAAATTATGTCACATTGAAAGAAAAATATCAAAAAGGAAAATTTTTTAAAGATATATTTGGAGACCATAAATAAAATAGAAGTACAAAACTGTTGGTAGTTAAAGCCACCAGTTCAATGAACTATATGTCTAGATGCAAGTAGATAACCACAATATATTTTGATTACTACAGAATAAGAAAACTCCCATATAAAGAAGACTACTTGCTTGAACACATGAATAGTATTCATACTCCCCATACCCTGATATAAGACTAAAACATTCTATTGTTGTTTGCCCCTTGGGGATATACTTAAATTTTAATGAAGTTATTGAGAGGATATTTGAGTACAATTCTATATAGTGGGAAATAATTGTCCCTATATGCTTATATTTATAATACCCAAATTGACACATATCCTTCTGCTTGGTGATAGAATCTAGAATATTTTCACCATCACTCTGGGGCAAGAGATCTGGAGTCATCATATTATCTTTCATTCTGTACTAAAGACCTCAGAGAGCTGAGTGGAGATGACCATAAAACCAAAGACAAACCATTCCATTCAAAGATCTGCAAACACAAATTCTAAGTTAGATATGTAAGAAAAACATCTAACACTAGAAAGGCGGCCATCAAAATAAACTACATAATTTGTCATGCTTTTAAGAATTAATGTCAGAAAATAAAATACTTTGGGAATTTTTTGAAATATTCTCAAAAGAAAATGATGAGATGATATCCATAATTAACAAAAACTAAAGGACAAAGTCATACAGAAATGAAAGAAAACTGAAAGAAAATAGAAATCTTAGGAAGAGCATAGTCATTAAATTAATAATATAGTTAATCAAAAATGTAGGCCATTAGATCAATCTTTATTAAAAAGAATTCTGATCTACATCAGAAATAACCAATCTGGAAATTAAATAAAAAGCAAAAATTCTATTCTCCATAATGACAGAAATTGTAAGCTACATGGGAATAAATTGTAGAAACATTGTGCAAATCTTTCTGAAATAAAATGATAAATCATATTAAAATAGATAAATGGCATTAATAAGTTAAGACATAAGGTCACAGTGAAATGGCAAACTCACTTCATAAACATGTCAATTCTCCATGGGTTAATTGGCAAATTCAATGAAACTCCAGTCAAAAATCAAATTGGTTGGTTCGTTGGTTGATTGGTTGGTAAAAGTTGTCTAGATGATACTAAAATCCGTAATAAAACTTTAAAGGGGCTTCCGTTGCCACCCAAGATGGACCAACAGTGACTTCATTTATCTTTCTGTTTGAAACAAAGACAAAATAGCCAAAATATTTTAAATAACAGATTTCAAGACACCAGACGTATACAACAAGGGGCAGTGGCTATGAGAGATGAGAAGCAAACAACGTTACCCCTATGATTCCCTACCCTCTATTCCTTGATAGAGTTTCCAGGCCATGGTCCACGGGGAGGAAGGCAGACAAAGTCCAACAGACTTCTTGATTTGAGGCGAGTGAGCTGAGAGTTTACAAAGACCGAGGTGGCAACGGTGGTTCATAGTTCTAGACGTCTAGAACTCCAAACAGGGTTCCTCCCAAATATTCACATGAATATTGGTAAGCATAAATGCGTGAGAATAAGACAAGGGAAAGATCTAAAGAGTTAGTAGTGACAGTGCCTGTGCCCTTGACTCAGGGCTTCCTCCTATCATCCAGTGTGGAAAACTTCAAGATTCACAGGGCACTGGGGTGAGCACACAGTGGGTATTGTGTGAGTAGTGAGAAATAATGATCCCTGGAGAAGCACTGTTCTGGCCTCACCTAACAAATCTTGTAAACATCAGGTTAGTTATCCATCCAGGAAGCTTTGCCAAAAAACCAAGTGTACTTCATTTTGGAGACATATTCATTGCTGAGGGTTACATGATTTATCATGAGTGGTTCCTCAAGATTGAAGATCTCTTAAAAACTCGGTCACATGCATGTGACCATGTTTTCAAGAGTGAGGTGCCTTAATGACTAATTTCAACACAAGAAATAAAGTTTAGTAGGCTGATTCCCCCAGCAAGAAAATTATTTTTAGATTGTTACAACTGCCCCCCTCCCCGAACAACCCACACACACATACAGGGTATACGTCAGTGACTAGGTACAGGTAACAGTACATCCAACATCCATAGTGAGCTGCCAGTAAAGGAGTAGGTCATAAGTTTCACAGTTGAGTTTGAATAATTAAGCTGAATTTTTGTTTTTCAAGGGCTTCCTGAGGACTGTTGCACCAGCCTGTCCTAATGTCTACACCATCAGTCAGGTGAGACTCATCTACTCTATGACATGACAAGTGATAGTTTTAGGAAAGTAGGTGGAGAAGATGTCTGGAGTAATTGACAGGTGTTTTGTGTGGGAGGTACAGGAGTTGAGAATATTCATTGTTTCTGATAGGTCAGAGCAATCTAACAGGAAATGTCAGACCCAAGAGTGAGTTAAATTTAAGATCCTTGCAGTGGTTTGTAAGACTTGCACCAGGGTGTTTTCCCTCATGAGGAAGGATCCAGAAATGGTTGTAAGAGAGAGATGGCATTAATGTTCCTCTATCCCACATGTCCTATACTCTAAGGTGGCCCCACCCCAGGAGCTAAGTTGTTGCCTTCCTTCCACCATCACAAAATCATTGTATACCATTCCAGTGTGTATAAATTTACCTTTTTCTCAGTCACCCTCTCCTTTCATGAATTCTTTTTGAAGGTGAGATGCAAGAGGGACAAGGTAATTTTTATAATCTTATGCATATCCACTGTCTTCTGCTTCGACCTACTGGTGGAAAGGGAACTCAGCAAGGAGTATACACAACAAGTGCTAATTATCCTTATGGTGCAAGACTGTGTCAATCCAAAAGGAAAAATGTGGTTGTCTGAAACAGAATGAGTATTGAATCCCTGAGGCCTTCTTTTGACTTGCTGATACGTGGAAATTCCATCAACCAGATCAGCCTGGATTGCCACAGGGGAAGAATAAAGCATCGTACCCAGGAATAGTCAGGACGGAATTACAAATTTTTGAAAAATGGCTACATATCCTCTGTACTTTTTGTCTTCGTCATTATCTAGACTGAGAGAAAATGATCCCTTTCTGAAAATAGCACATTCAGTGACAGAACTGCCTAATTTATTAAGGTCAAAGAAGTGAGGGAGATAGAGTCAGAAATCGTTGAGTGGATTTTTTGAGGAGTCTATTCTAGTGCTCAGCAATACTAGATATCAGTGGATGGTGGGGAATGTGGAGGATCCATTAAATAACTTGATATCAACCTAGTGTTCAGAGACTTCTGGGATACTGGCTGCACCATTGTCGGATGAGAAATAACCTGAAAAACTGAAAAGATGACAAATAGTAGTTTCAGGGGCCAGTGTGATGTATCCAAGTCGGATGATTGACTGAAACAGCATCATCGTAACCTGAAAACATATCATTAACCATGTGGCACCCCTGACAGCCCTGAGAAGGGGCTCAAAATCATATGTAGTCAATATGCCAAGAGCAGGTGGGGACAGCACTTCTGTCAACATGAGACAGCTGGGTCAACTTTTTGCAGGTATCAGAAATCTGGCAAGCAGTTGTAGCCTCTGCATTAGAAATGGTATTGTTTACTTAGAGCCCAGTTTATGTTGATGATGGATTTCCATGCCTGGTGTGATGATGAATTCAGACAGAAATGGTGGGAATCTGGGTGTTGCTTGATCAGTACCCCAATTTCAGTCTGTCTCATCAGAGAATGTTTCCTTACAATTGTCATCTACATGCATAACTCAGACAGTTCGTTCGGTGGCTGAAATTTTCTACAATCAGTGGGCCCAAAGTCAGTTTTAAATCTGCCAGCCAATAGTTTTCCAAATGTCAAATAAACAGCCAGTCCATTAGCAATGGCCCAAGAGTCAGTAAAAATATAACAAATTTCATTTGGCAAAGTCTTGGGCAGAGCTATGAAAATGCCCTGATATCTGCTCAACGAGGGAAGCAGCCATATCCATGTCTGGTCCTGCTTAGCTAGGGCTGAGGTTCAGCAGTGATAGAAGGCTAAGGTACACTGTCCGGCTTCAGCTTATCTAACTCATCATTGAAGCAGGCCTTGAATTTAGGGCAATCTCTGTGAATTCAGACTCCAGGTGATTCAGTAGCTTTGCTTCAAGAAGCATAGTTGGGGATAAATTTTCCCTAAAGTGATATCTTTAATATTGTGTATCTACTTCACAGGTAAGTCTTGTTGGAGCCTTTTTATTTTTATTTTTTTTTAAAGATTTTATTTATTTATTCGACAGAGATAGAGACAGCCAGTGAGAGAGGGAACACAAGCAGGGGGAGTGGGAGAGGAAGAAGCAGGCTCACAGAGGAGGAGCCTGATGTGGGGCTCGATCCCATAATGCCGGGATCACGCCCTGAGCCGAAGGCAGACGCTTAACCACTGTGCCACCCAGGCGCCCCTGTTGGAGCCTTTTTAACTTGCTGGCCATTGGATTTGAGTTGAGTTACTACCAAATGGAAACGTGATGAGTAACAAGGCCTCCAGGAGTCAGGAGTTAAGTTTCAGTGGGAGTCAAGTAGCAAGTTAATAACTTNGAGCCTTTTTAACTTGCTGGCCATTGAATTTGAGTTGAGTTACTACCAAATGGAAATGTGATGAGTAACAAGGCCTCCAGGAGTCAGGAGTTAAGTTTCAGTGGGAGTCAAGTAGCAAGTTAATAACTTAAAAAAAAAAATTGGTGTAATTATTATCCATATCTGGAAAGTGAGTTCAAAACTCAAAGGATGCCTTCAAGTAGAGGCTGCTTCTCTGCTAGAAGCTCCAATCAGCAGAATCATCATTCAGCAAGACATGCGGCTTTAAGAGATTACTAGGGCTGTATTGCCCCAAATATGGAACCTGTTCAATTTACTAGATGGATTCTAAATGTTTGGATCTATTGATTTGGGTAACACTCAAGAAGGTCTGATGTGTGGTGTAGTCTATATATGTAAAGGACCAAGTAGAATTCCCAAGTGAGATACAAGCATTCTCCAGTATCTCAAGAGTGCTGGGTACTCTTAAGGTACTAGGCCTTGTTTTTAGGTAAAAGGGAGCGAAGAAGATATTTTGTTCCTTGACTATCAGATAATCCTTGTGAATCTACTGACAGAGTTCCGAGAAACATTACTTGCCAAAAAGGCCTCTAACTTTCATTGGAATTCATCATTGACACTTTCTGGAGGAGGTATGATGACACCAAAGTCATGGTCATTGGGTCCTAGCATTCTTATTTGTCATACAGTAGTATATCATCTACACAGTAAAAGCTTTGAACATTAGAAGTTAGAGCCATTCACTAAATCTCATCCACCCAAAACTGGCAAATAACAGGGTAGTTTAGATGCTCCTGGGGGAGTACTATGAGCTTATATCCACGCCTATATGTCATAATGTGAACTTTTCTTGATCTTGGTATGTCCAAAACCGTATACCAAGTACTATCAGTTTGTGTAATGGATCTGGATATAGTTGCAAAGTCTGTAACAACCAGAGCTGCAGAAGCAACAACTGAGTTCACTTAACAATAATCCATTATAAGTTTCCTTTACCACCCAACATAAAGGGCTATTGTATTGAGATACTGCATTTCATACTACTCCTGCTGCCTGTAAGTCTTTGATCAAAGCCATGATTTTCCATTTCTCTTCTTGGCATTCTATACTGATTATGTTGGACCACCCAGGAGGCTGTAGGGAGGCAATTTGGCATTTCTTTTTTTTTTTTTTAATTTTATTTATGTATTTGAGAGAGAGAGAGAGAACATGAGCAGGGGGAGGAGAAGAGGGAGAAGCAGACTCCCTGCCGAGCAGGGAGCCCGATGCCGGACTCGATCCCAGGACCTTGAGATCATGACCTGAGTCAAAGGCAGACACCCAACAGACAAAGCCACCCAGGCGCCCCTGGCATTTCTGTATGGGTAGATGTTCCTGATAAAAAGAATATCTTTTGGCACCATAAAACAGGAGGCACGCGCATACAGCGCATTAATTCCTGCTAAACATTCATATGTAGGAGCAACAATAATACAACTAATTGACTCAAAGGAGCCTGTAAACAGAGTCATGTCAGCTTTCCTTCTCTACTGTGAATTCTGCCCACACACTGGTAGCTGAGTAAGGGTCCCTTTTCCTTCCACAGTTGTGGGCAGAATGACAGCTTCAGTTTCTGTATTCAACAGAGCTGTAATTGACTGAGTCCCTTGCTTCAGAATTCCCCAGCATAGTCAGACAGGAGCATATGGACATTGATTTCCCTTGATGATAAGGTGTCCTTAGTCCCACCTTATTTATCTTTTACTCTAAAGCCTCTGAGTTCTGAATAGAGGAGGAGAGATTGAGGGAACACAGAAGAAAAAAGGTGTTCCATGCCATTAAACAAGACTTGGCATTTACTTTCTGTTTGAACTTCATGGCAACAGATGTGACTCAACCAAATAAACTTTCCTGTGTTTTGGTCTAATGCTATACATTAGGTAGTATGGATCTCATTGCTAACATTATCTATTACAACCTTGGGAATCCCTGATTCAAATGCAGAAGGTACAAGATCTATTTCCCAGACTTCTCATTATACAAGCATCCTTGAAAAGGTAGTCCAGCACAAAGACAGACTGCAAGACTTGTAGTGATGCGAGGGACCCATAGTGAGTTATCTCCCAACAACTGTAATTGACATGAGTTTGTTGATGTTGTTTTTCTTGTTGTTTTCAGAAATGAATAGAGAACTAAGCCCACCATATTTTACTCTTTTTTTTTTTAAGATTTTATTTATTTATTCGATAGAGATAGAGACAGCCAGTGAGAGAGGGACCACAAGCAGGGGGAGTGGGAGAGGAAGAAGCAGGCTCATAGCAGAAGAGCCTGATGTGGGGCTTGATCCCATAATGCCAGGATCACACCCTGAGCTGAAGGCAGACGCTTAACCGCTATGCCACCCAGGCGCCCCTACTCTTTTTTTATATTAAGCAGTTCGGAGCCAAACATACTTTCCTACCCCTCTGAATGATTTTTTGATAAAGATCACATATCTGTGTTTGCACTAAACACAATAATAGGGTTAGGCAAAATTTGTTTAGCTCTTTGTTCTGCAAACTACTTGCTTCTGAAAGACAAGACTGAATCAACTAAAATAACTCACTTATTAAAGACTCACAGTTTAATCATCAGTATACACACCAGTACAGTTTCCTCCCTGTGCCCACCGATCATGATCTACATCATAAACTAATGCCAGCTGAACTGTAGCTCCACCTTACAAGACCATCCTTAAAATTACACAGACCAGACTCTAGTGCCCAGTGCTCCCACTGCTGAGGTAATTGTAATGCAATTTGTTGCTAGGACCCTGGCATTTTTTTCCTGGCAAATTTGACAACCATTTCTTTGCTATCCAGCTTTTTCCATTAGTTATTTTTACAAATGACATCTTATATTTTAGGAAATTAAGTAGCTAAAAGAAAATTCCAAAATGACAACCTTAAAACTGTGTCATTTTTAACAGAATATCTTTAAAAAATGTGTATTCGCAGTAGGTAAAAAATTTCTTTATGCTTCGTTTTTATATTATCACGAAGCTGAATGATTTTCTTATACCAATTTAAAGATTCTGTGGCCATTCATATATTATTCGACTAAAATAACAAATGTTTTTTATTCTTCAAAATTCTGCCACCAAATCAAATAATGTGCAACCAGAAGATTATATATTTTATGCTATCAGAGTAAAATTGGCAGTATTGGGGAATAAAATGAAAATAAATTGCAATAGTAAAAAGATCTCTGTGGGGAACAAAATATAGGTAACATAAAACATGAAAAATAAGCATAACCACAGCAATCTATTCATTAAATTATCTCATTTCTTTATTTCTTAAATAACAATATTTCCAGTGGCTCTTTGATATGGCCTGGGGATTCTGAGATGCACTTTTAATGGGATACAATTCACCTGCTTAATTAGTACTGATATTATCCCAGTACTATTTTTATTTTGTCTTCAAGTGATCACTTTAGAGAGAAACTAAAAATCTCACCACTTGGTGGTGCTGGTGGATAGTATAAAAAACAAATTAGTCCTGGAGCAGATTTTGAGAGCTGGTTATGGTGAGTTAAATAAAATTAAGGGAAGGATAGCTTCATTCACCTCTGTCATCCCCTATTTTTCATTTCTCCTTTTGACACAAAGAGTGTAAATTAGGCAGAATGGTTACTACTGATGGCTTGGGTCCTTGCTAACTAGCAAGAGGAACAGAGATCTTTAACACAAATTTCATGGCATTGGAGATTGACGATTAATGAGGCTATTATTTTCATTTTTAAATTGTCCCTGCTGCAGTATGAAAGATTGCTTCAATTACACACTTTATTTTCATCCTTCGAAAAGGACAAATTTTTGTATGACTGCTCATGTTTTCATCGAGCATGATGATCCTGTTCTGGATAGGAATGCAAGTATTTTAACATGTTACTGAATGTTTTTATACCAAAATGAATAGTAAATACATGTACAAACTTAAGTAAGTATTCAATTATAGTTGATGTCAGACTATTTTCAGATGGGAAGTGGATAAGCAAATGGCTCAATGTTATTTACTATTTGTAATAATTGTCAGAGCTTGCCTCCAGAAGTATATCGTTTTATCAAAAGCAAGCTCTCCTAAAATGGTAACAGTTTTTCATATTTATTTGGCACTGTTTTTTACTTAGCTCAGCTTTGGTTTTCACATTTTTAAAAATGCATATATTATACAATTTTTATGAAGTGTTCAATCATGTATCACTTCAACCACATAAACACAAGAGAAGTATGTCTTGTGTGTGTGTGTGTGTGTGTGTGTGTGTGTATTTATTATCTATTAACCAGGGGCAAGTCCATGAATTTATTTTGCCCAAAGTTAACCTAGACTGTACTGCTCCACAGGGGGTATGAGATGGAAGACTTATACGGAAAGGATTTTCAAATGACAAAGTAAAAGTTCTCAGTTTTCACCTCACTTCAAAGAAAAGAACCCAGCAGACACATATTCTCTGTCACATTGGTAGGCAGATACATTATTAACATCTTTGGCATGGAAGAAAGGCAGCCCGAGGGCCCTAAATTCTCATTCTATATAGATAAAGGAATAGCAGTTAACTCTGCTACGGAACAGCAACTGTTTTAAATATAAGGCCAAGAATGAACTCAAAGCTTATTTGTACCTCTGTGTGCCCATTTAACCTCAGGGTCANATAATAATTGTCAGAGCTCGCCTCCAGAAGTATTTCGTTTTATCAAAAGCAAGCTCTCCTAAAATGGTAACAGTTTTTCATATTTATTTGGCACTGTTTTTTACTTAGCTCAGCTTTGGTTTTCACATTTTTAAAAATGCATATATTATACAATTTTTATGAAGTGTTCAATCATGTATCACTTCAACCACATAAACACAAGAGAAGTATGTCTTGTGTGTGTGTGTGTGTGTGTGTGTGTTTATTATCTATTAACCAGGGGCAAGTCCATGAATTTATTTTGCCCAAAGTTAACCTAGACTGTACTGCTCCACAGGGGGTATGAGATGGAAGACTTATACGGAAAGGATTTTCAAATGACAAAGTAAAAGTTCTCAGTTTTCACCTCACTTCAAAGAAAAGAACCCAGCAGACACATATTCTCTGTCACATTGGTAGGCAGATACATTATTAACATCTTTGGCATGGAAGAAAGGCAGCCCGAGGGCCCTAAATTCTCATTCTATATAGATAAAGGAATAGCAGTTAACTCTGCTACGGAACAGCAACTATTTTAAATATAAGGCCAAGAATGAACTCAAAGCTTATTTGTACCTCTGTGTGCCCATTTAACCTCAGGGTCAGATACTGCTTGATTTGAGTTTCCATTAATGCTTTTGATACTTTCAAATGCAGTTGGTAACAATAAGGGTGGTTAGTGAAAAAGTTACCCCTGCAAAACGCATGCGAAGATTAATATAACAGTCCATAATTCTAAAAATCTGATACAGATAGAGTCAATCATTCACCTTCCCTAATACAACACATAATGGCAGTGCAATGTGTGTTCATTAGCAATATTTACTCAGAACCGATTAAAGGACATGCTACGCTGCCTGCTAGAGAAATCTGAACTTTTTTTTTTTTGATGTAAAGTTAGATGATTCATTTGTTGCGTAAAAATTTAATTCCAGAATAGTTAGCACACAGTGTTATATTTGTTTCAAGTGTACAATAGGGAGAATCTAAACTTTTGTCCTATCTTGTTAATATTATTAATTTTTTT
>NC_048224.1:98325394-98345408 GCF_002007445.2 Ailuropoda melanoleuca
TCGTTTTATCAAAAGCAAGCTCTCCTAAAATGGTAACAGTTTTTCATATTTATTTGGCACTGTTTTTTACTTAGCTCAGCTTTGGTTTTCACATTTTTAAAAATGCATATATTATACAATTTTTATGAAGTGTTCAATCATGTATCACTTCAACCACATAAACACAAGAGAAGTATGTCTTGTGTGTGTGTGTGTGTGTGTGTGTATTTATTATCTATTAACCAGGGGCAAGTCCATGAATTTATTTTGCCCAAAGTTAACCTAGACTGTAGTGCTCCACAGGGGGTATGAGATGGAAGACTTATACGGAAAGGATTTTCAAATGACAAAGTAAAAGTTCTCAGTTTTCACCTCACTTCAAAGAAAAGAACCCAGCAGACACATATTCTCTGTCACATTGGTAGGCAGATACATTATTAACATCTTTGGCATGGAAGAAAGGCAGCCCGAGGGCCCTAAATTCTCATTCTATATAGATAAAGGAATAGCAGTTAACTCTGCTACGGAACAGCAACTATTTTAAATATAAGGCCAAGAATGAACTCAAAGCTTATTTGTACCCTCTGTGTGCCCATTTAACCTCAGGGTCAGATACTGCTTGATTTGAGTTTCCATTAATGCTTTTGATACTTTCAAATGCAGTTGGTAACAATAAGGGTGGTTAGTGAAAAAGTTACCCCTGCAAAACGCATGCGAAGATTAATATAACAGTCCATAATTCTAAAAATCTGATACAGATAGAGTCAATCATTCACCTTCCCTAATACAACACATAATGGCAGTGCAATGTGTGTTCATTAGCAATATTTACTCAGAACCGATTAAAGGACATGCTAGGCTGCCTGCTAGAGAAATCTGAACTTTTTTTTTTTTGATGTAAAGTTAGATGATTCATTTGTTGCGTAAAAATTTAATTCCAGAATAGTTAGCACACAGTGTTATATTTGTTTCAAGTGTACAATAGGGAGAATCTAAACTTTTGTCCTATCTTGTTAATATTATTAATTTTTTTAGCTCTACTGGAGGGTAGCTTTGTTCTCCCAGGAATGATCTCTTATATTATTATTCTTTTATTCTTTGTAGAAACAGCAAAAATAATTCTCTTTATTTGATCAAGTACTCTTAACTTGCCTTCACATCCCACTTTCTTCTCCAGGGCATTTTTTTGTCTCCCCTCCTTCTTCCTCTTGATTACTTTAAGCATGATGAACAAGTGAAACAAACAAAAAATATAACAGATAAAATACAGCAAATGAAAACTACTTAGGAAAATATGGACACCGTTTTTACCACTGATCACAGGTATACTGTATCATTTAGTGCATTAGAATAGAAATACTGAATTGATGTTAAGTCAAATGAAATCTAATGCAGTCATAGTTCTAACATTGCAAGTTGTAAAATTATTGGTCTATCACTTCAACTCTGGGATGCAATTTTCTCATTTATAGAATGGCAAGATATGGCTACTGAGAAATTGAAATGTGGCTAGTCTGAACTGAGATATATGTGTTTGAAATATAAAACTGACTTCAAAGACAGCATAAAAATAAGAACGTAAAATATTTTACTAACAATTATGTGTTGCCTCCATGTTAAAATGATGATATTTTAGACATATGGGGTTAAATAAGACATTATCCACCTCATTTTCATCTGTTTCCCTTTGATATTTTAATGTGGCTCTAAGAAAGTTTCAAATCACATGCTTGGCTCACAGTTTTGGCACGCATTATCATTCTATAGGACAGTGCTGCTATAGAAACTGAAATTTGAAAAGTATTTTTGCTCGTGATAGAAAAATAGATCTCAGTGAATATTGGTCAGTTATTTTGAACAAGATATATTTGTTATTTTGAAATATTCCTTCCATATTTAACTTGTTATTTGAGTGGAATGTTATTTTTTGGTCTAATGAAGTGTTTCTTTCAAGAAGATTCCAAACTTGGACTGCTGATTATATACTCTGAGAATCCAACCACTGGTACATTCTTAGAAAAACTGTTTTTACCTGTGCAGTTGATCCTCTTATGCTAAGGACACAATTTTGAGAGAAAGACTGGTAACTGGGAGACAAGCAGGGAATGTACTTAGAGCAGCCACCTCAGCTGTGCAGTGCATGGCCCTCAGATAGACAAGACTGCTCAACTCAGTCATGACTATGAGATTTGGATGCTAATGGAATCACCAAGTAAGAATTCCCAGTGATAAAAAAAACAGCATGCGAAATATTACAGCATATTTTCTTGATTTGGTTGATAAGTTTCTATTAGCCTTTCATTAAGAATGCGTAATAGTGTGAGTTAACCCATCTGTCCTTTAGCAGGAACACATAAAAGGAATGTGCTGCAGTTTTTATGGATTGCTGCTTTATGAAAGCAAGTGATTACTTTAAAGGGATACCTAACTCATGTCAGAAGAAAAATCCTATTGTGTGTATTGTATTCTTTATCTAGAAATGTCTAGCTATGTGTAAAACATATCTCTTTTTTAAGCCAAAGATTAAATGAGATCCTTTTATAGCTAATTATATATTTCACAGGTAAAAAGCATTTTATTCTCAAAGAAACACTTTCTTTGTTAGGTTGTGTCATGTTCAAAAACTTTATTTGTTCAAAGCCCAGCCAAAGTTATTTTCTCTCTTACAAAAGCATGGCTTCATTTGTTAATATATGCGTTCATTCAGAAAATGCTGTTGACTTCCTACTCACTGCAAGGCATTGATTGGGTTATTTATAGCACCAGAAAATAAGATAAAACTCACAAGATTGGAAACTATTTTCCTAATGGTGATTCTTTCAGATGATGAGTTTGAGTGCAATAGAACCCAATTACATTTCTGGTTTTTGTTGAATAAACAAAAACTGCTGAAGATTGTTGATATTGCAAAAGTCATTATGAAATTCTGTAGTTTTCAAATTGACTCTTTACTGTTGAGTCATATTTATTTGTATATTTTATGGTACCAATGGAGGATGACAGTCAGAAATATTGAATTATTTTTATCATGATACATGATTGAAAATGCCAGAATATTGTAAATAGACTTCTAGGTTGTGAAAAGTAATAAATAATAAATATTTCATAAAACATTTCAAAAGCATTCTAGGCAATCTTAATTTCTAACAATGATTATTTAGAAGTAGTTACTTTTCCTTGCTTAGGTATTTATTTATTTATTTATTTATTTATTTATTTAAGGAAGGAGAGGGGCAGAGGCAGAGAGAGAATGAGAGAATCCACACCCAACACAGAGCCCAACCTGGGGCTCCATCTCGCAACCCTGAGATCATGGCCTGAGCAGAAATCAAGAGTCAGACGCTTACCAGACTGAGCCACCCAGCTGCCCCTAGGTTTATAATCTTAATGACAGAGTCCAGATAAAATATTTCCTAATAATATTGAACAGTTATTATAAAATTTAGACTCAATCTTTCCCCTTTCCCTTAATTTTTCAATTCAGTATAATTGTTCACAGAGTTAACTGGCATATCTATTTCCACTTAAATATTGCCATTTTAGAAAAAAATATATGATGTACTGTAATGTGTTTGTTATGAGAAGGTCTCAATGACATCTTTAACATTATCTCATTAAGACAATTTTATTATTAATAATATTGTTATCTAGGTGATAGTTTTTTTAATTTTCTTTTATTAGTATCAAACTGGAGCAGAGAAGCTAACCCACTTTCTTACAGGAATGATCCTTTTAATTGGTGGATTGAAGCGTTTCAGTGCTTAAAAGAAAATATAATAGAAATCAGTAGATGATAGTGAATTTAAAATGACCAATTACATTACTTGAAAAATATTCTTTCCTCCACATATAAACATTTCCTTCATTTGAATTATCCTAAAACAACGTATTGCTTTGGAGCTAGGAAGAAATTGAATCTCTAACCAGTGCAGTCACTTATAATATATTGGACCTCGAACAATTCCCTTTATTTTTAATGTTTAAAAGGCTTCCTAAAGCAATCAAATAATATAATTTGTTGGTTATATTTTTGCTTAAAAAAGAAGAATATTGTGGACTCGGAGTAAAATGAATCTGTATGTATTGGCTGCTTAGTTGCTATTGATATTATATTGTATAGGAATATCCAGTGTAAAGGTACACAACCAACAGTCCGCCAGAAAACAGAAAAGTAGCGAATGATTGTTGGTCAAAATCATCTGAAAATATTATATGATGCAGGCATGAGGGCTTTAAGAATTTGCACACACCAAGATTCTAGGGCAACGTTACTGCTATGGAGAAGGAGGATATGACATAAGTAACAAAGGTCTATACGATATTGCAGCATTATGAACCAGTACAAATGGATTAGTTAATGTTAACGATGATACTACCAGCAAATGCTGTGAAAAAAGAGATCCTATAGATCAGTTATGTACTTTGCCTTAGCACTCGCACAGTATTCTCTTTAGTTGGACTGCAGTTTTTTTGTCCATCGTTATGATCTTAATGGAAATTTTCTGATGAATTCTGTTAGTTTCAAATCAAATCCTAATGTGGCCTGCAATGATCTGACCCCTAACTCTCTTTCCAGCATTTCCAACTATATTCTCTTTCTCAGTTCCTCAGAAAAGCCAGTTACAGTTTTGTTTTGCATTTGTAGGTATTATGTACCTAGAGAACGTCCATCCCCAAATGTACACATGATTTTGTCCCTCACTTTATTCCCCTCTCTGTTCAACATTTAACAAAACTGAAAGACCTTTTCTGATTATACTGTCTATAATAGCGCTTTCTTCCTCTATATCCTCTTACATTTATGCTTTTACACCGCATAGATGACTACCTGCCAGTAGGTTGTACATTTGCAATTCTGAGTGTAACTCCATAGCTTCTGTAACAAATGATCAACAAAAACATACTAGTTTAGTTCAGTACAAATTGATTTCTTAGTTACATTACATTTTTGACTCTTGTCAAGAAGGTCTGCTCCAAGCTTGGACACTTTGGGTCATGAATTCTTCCTTCATGGGCCTGTGCCATTTTCTAAGGTCGTCAGCGTTAGGTCAGTGAATTAATATAGAGAGAGTGAAGGAAAAATGCAGGGCTTGTCATTGCTAGGTTTAAGAATGGTATACCTAGTTCTTCCCGTTAGCCAGCACCCAGTCATATGTCTCCATTATCACTGAAAGGGAGGCTGGAAAATGTAAATCTCTGTACGCTGTGTAGTCAGGACAAGGAAACGGGATTGATAAACCTTAAACAGAGTCTACCACGTTATTTATTTGCTTGTATGTTTCTATTCTGTCTCCTGAGCTATATCTTATACCCCTAGAAGGCCCCAGCATTATTTGGTTTGGTTCCTGTTCTATCCCCATTACCTAGAACAGAGCTTGGCATGTGGTAGCTGCTCGATAAATATTTTTAAAATGAAAAAAAAATAAGTGCAATGTTTTATTTATCTTTTGCTCCACATTGGCTTAAAGTCTGATAACATATACTAAAGGCAAGAGAATCTCCTAGGATTAATATTCCTGAGCTAACTGGCACTGATCAGAAATGTAGTCGAAAGCTAGTAGCTCTGGATTACTCTTAACATGGTCAGCTCAGGTCTTTTGATTCATCTGGTCACACACTGGCATCAAGGTGTTGCATGCTTTGAGTAGACTAAGTTCCTCTATTAAATAAAATTTGGAAATATATAGTTTCATTATAAAATTTTATTACAAAGTACAGTTTAAAATTTGATTAGAATTTTGATTTGTTTACTTTCTTCTTGTTTTTTTTAATGGAAAAGTGTTTGGACCGAATATTATATTTAATTTAGTAGGGCACTTATTTCTTTTTATAACATTTGCAGAGAACTTAACAAAACATTTTAAACATTCTTATCAGTCTCTGCAACAATATAAGAAGGCTGTTGCTCTAATCGCTTCTATTTTACAGAAAAGGATATAGGTCTCAGAATCTGTCACTTTCACAATATCACCAACTCATGAGCAGCTAGGTTTTAATCTGATGCTCATTCCACTGCATTTGTGAATAAAGCTCTCATAATCTCCAAAGCAATTTGCTTAGTGAGATAATCATAACCATTAATTTTCAATGCATTTTTTGTTCTATTGACCACAGTTTCTTAATTTATTGGCTCCAAGAAAGTATAAATTCAAAGCTCACATGGACCTTTTTGTCAAATGATGAAACCTTCATGATGAGTTTTCTAATAGAGGAAAATAAGTCAGAAGGGGGAGGGGAAGAGATATAGTACTTTACAGGGGAAGGTCTAGCTCCAAAGTGTGGTTACCAAAAGTTTGACTAACTTACCTCAAAGGGTTTGGGGACCACCCACAGTATAAGAACAGTAGTCTTAGTATACTTTCTTACGCAATATACAAAAATAAACTCAAAATGGATTAAAGACTTAAACGTGAGACCTGAAACCATAGAACTCCAGAATAAAACACAGTAATCTTTTGGACGTTGGCCTTAGCAACATTTATCTACATATATGTCCTTAGGCAAGGGAAACAAAAGCAAAATAAACTATTGGGATTACACCAAAATAAAAAGCTTTTGGACAGCAAAGGAAACCACCAGAAACAAAAGGCAACCTACTGAATAGGAGCAGATATTCACACATGCCATATCCAATAAGTAAGGGGCTAATATCCAAAATATATAAAGAACTTATACAACTAAATACCAAAATCCCCAAACAACCCAATTAAATAATGGGTAGAGAACCTGAATAGACATTTTTCCAAACAAGACATACAGATGGCCAGCAGACACATGAAAAAGATGCTCAACACCACTGATGGAAATGCAAACCAAAGCCACAGTGAGATATCACCTTACCTTTCAAAAGGGCTAAGATAGACACGAAACAACAGGTGTTGGTGAGGATGTAGAGAAAAAGGAATCCTCATGTACTGTTGGTGGGAATGTAACATCATACAGCCATTATGGAACAGTGTGGAAGTTCCTCAAAAAGTTAAAATCACATATGATCTAACAATTCCAATTCTGAGTATTTATGGAAAGAAAATGAAAACACTAATTCAAAAAGATATAGGCACCCCTATGTTTTTTTGCAGCATTATCTACAATAGTCAAGATATGAAACAGTATTTTTTTAAATAGTTTTTTAAAGATTTTATTTATTTATTTGACACAGAGAGAGACAGCCAGTGAGAGAGAACACAAGCAGGGGGAATGGGAGAGGAAGAAGCAGGCTCCCAGCGGAGGAGCCTGACGTGGGGCTCGATCCCAGATCCGGGATCACGCCCTGAGCCGAAGGCAGACACTTAACGACTGAGCCGCCCAGGTGCCCCAAGATATGAAACAGTATTATCCATTATAAATATATATCCATTATTGTATATCCATTGAATATAATGAATATATATAATGGAAAACATATTCCATGAGATAGATATATCTATCTATAGAATACTACTCAGCTGTAAGAAAGAATGAGATATTGCCATTTGCAACAACATGGATTGGCCTAGAGGGCATTATGCTAAGTAAAATAAGTCACAGAAAGGCAAATGCCATATAATTTCACTTTTTGTGGAATCCTAATAAGCAAAAAGCAGAAACAGACTCATAAATACAGAGAACTAATAGCTGCTAGAGGGGAGGGAGGGGGGCAGATGGTCAAAATGAGTGAAGGGTGGAGGGGGATACAGGCTTCCAGTTGTGGAATGAGTTAGGATAAAAAGTACGTCATAGGGAATAGAGTCAATGGTATTGTAACAGTGTTGTATGGTGACAGATGGTAGCTACTCTGGTAGTCAGCATGGCACAAAGCATAAACTATATTATACATTGGAAACCAGTGTGACACTGGGTGTCAGCTATGCATCAATTAAAAAAAAAAGCGCAAACTGAGGGCTTCAGAGGGGAGGGGGTGGGGGACTGGTATAGACTGGTGATGGGTAGTAAGGAGGGCACGTATCTCATGGTGCACTGGGTGTTATACACAACTAATGAATCATGGAACTTTACATCAAAAACCAGGAATGTACTGTATGGTGAATAACATAATATAATAAAAAATATTATTATAAAAAATAATCGCTCAGTCTTCAAAGCTAAAAAAATAAAAAATAAATTAAAAAAAGGGGGAGTAGTAAGTAGTCTCAGAAGGCATCCTTTTCAAACAGTGGTTGTAGGAGCACTGACAACACTCACTTTGTCTCTGGCCCTTTATCTCGTTCTCCCCTCTGGCGAACAGATAGCACCACTTTAGATAACTAGTCGAGATGACTGGTGCACAGAAGTCTCCACTTTAAATAACTGCCCTGTGACTGCACCACCATGCCCCTCGCTCTATAAAAGCTCGGGGTTGCGGTCTGGGCTGGGTGGAGAATAGTTGCCCTGTGATCTGGGTCCTCCAGCCCGCCCTCCCTATCAGTAAGTTACCCTGAATAAAACTCTGTAAGTGGTATGGAGTGGCTCGCTTTGTAATTCGGTATTAAAATGCCTTCTCAGGGAGGAGGATACTTTATTGATTCTCCTCTGCCTTCTAACAGTGGTTTTGCAAGAGTTGAATTGAGGTTAAATCAGAGCTCTTGTTAGAGGCAAGGATTGAGTACAAAGTTCACTTTCCATCCCGGATGTAGACATTTANCTTCCTAAAGCAATCAAATAATATAATTTGTTGGTTATATTTTTGCTTAAAAAAGAAGAATATTGTGGACTCGGAGTAAAATGAATCTGTATGTATTGGCTGCTTAGTTGCTATTGATATTATATTGTATAGGAATATCCAGTGTAAAGGTACACAACCAACAGTCCGCCAGAAAACAGAAAAGTAGCGAATGATTGTTGGTCAAAATCATCTGAAAATATTATATGATGCAGGCATGAGGGCTTTAAGAATTTGCACACACCAAGATTCTAGGGCAACGTTACTGCTATGGAGAAGGAGGATATGACATAAGTAACAAAGGTCTATACGATATTGCAGCATTATGAACCAGTACAAATGGATTAGTTAATGTTAACGATGATACTACCAGCAAATGCTGTGAAAAAAAGAGATCCTATAGATCAGTTATGTACTTTGCCTTAGCACTTGCGCAGTATTCTCTTTAGTTGGACTGCAGTTTTTTTGTCCATCGTTATGATCTTAATGGAAATTTTCTGATGAATTCTGTTAGTTTCAAATCAAATCCTAATGTGGCCTGCAATGATCTGACCCCTAACTCTCTTTCCAGCATTTCCAACTATATTCTCTTTCTCAGTTCCTCAGAAAAGCCAGTTACAGTTTTGTTTTGCATTTGTAGGTATTATGTACCTAGAGAACGTCCATCCCCAAATGTACACATGATTTTGTCCCTCACTTTATTCCCCTCTCTGTTCAACATTTAACAAAACTGAAAGACCTTTTCTGATTATACTGTCTATAATAGCGCTTTCTTCCTCTATATCCTCTTACATTTATGCTTTTACACCGCATAGATGACTACCTGCCAGTAGGTTGTACATTTGCAATTCTGAGTGTAACTCCATAGCTTCTGTAACAAATGATCAACAAAAACATACTAGTTTAGTTCAGTACAAATTGATTTCTTAGTTACATTACATTTTTGACTCTTGTCAAGAAGGTCTGCTCCAAGCTTGGACACTTTGGGTCATGAATTCTTCCTTCATGGGCCTGTGCCATTTTCTAAGGTCGTCAGCGTTAGGTCAGTGAATTAATATAGAGAGAGTGAAGGAAAAATGCAGGGCTTGTCATTGCTAGGTTTAAGAATGGTATACCTAGTTCTTCCCGTTAGCCAGCACCCAGTCATATGTCTCCATTATCACTGAAAGGGAGGCTGGAAAATGTAAATCTCTGTATGCTGTGTAGTCAGGACAAGGAAACGGGATTGATAAACCTTAAACAGAGTCTACCACGTTATTTATTTGCTTGTATGTTTCTATTCTGTCTCCTGAGCTATATCTTATACCCCTAGAAGGCCCCAGCATTATTTGGTTTGGTTCCTGTTCTATCCCCATTACCTAGAACAGAGCTTGGCATGTGGTAGCTGCTCGATAAATATTTTTAAAATGAAAAAAAAATAAGTGCAATGTTTTATTTATCTTTTGCTCCACATTGGCTTAAAGTCTGATAACATATACTAAAGGCAAGAGAATCTCCTAGGATTAATATTCCTGAGCTAACTGGCACTGATCAGAAATGTAGTCGAAAGCTAGTAGCTCTGGATTACTCTTAACATGGTCAGCTCAGGTCTTTTGATTCATCTGGTCACACACTGGCATCAAGGTGTTGCATGCTTTGAGTAGACTAAGTTCCTCTATTAAATAAAATTTGGAAATATATAGTTTCATTATAAAATTTTATTACAAAGTACAGTTTAAAATTTGATTAGAATTTTGATTTGTTTACTTTCTTCTTGTTTTTTTTAATGGAAAAGTGTTTGGACCGAATATTATATTTAATTTAGTAGGGCACTTATTTCTTTTTATAACATTTGCAGAGAACTTAACAAAACATTTTAAACATTCTTATCAGTCTCTGCAACAATATAAGAAGGCTGTTGCTCTAATCGCTTCTATTTTACAGAAAAGGATATAGGTCTCAGAATCTGTCACTTTCACAATATCACCAACTCATGAGCAGCTAGGTTTTAATCTGATGCTCATTCCACTGCATTTGTGAATAAAGCTCTCATAATCTCCAAAGCAATTTGCTTAGTGAGATAATCATAACCATTAATTTTCAATGCATTTTTTGTTCTATTGACCACAGTTTCTTAATTTATTGGCTCCAAGAAAGTATGAATTCAAAGCTCACATGGACCTTTTTGTCAAATGATGAAACCTTCATGATGAGTTTTCTAATAGAGGAAAATAAGTCAGAAGGGGGAGGGGAAGAGATATAGTACTTTACAGGGGAAGGTCTAGCTCCAAAGTGTGGTTACCAAAAGTTTGACTAACTTACCTCAAAGGGTTTGGGGACCACCCACAGTATAAGAACAGTAGTCTTAGTATACTTTCTTACGCAATATACAAAAATAAACTCAAAATGGATTAAAGACTTAAACGTGAGACCTGAAACCATAGAACTCCAGAATAAAACACAGTAATCTTTTGGACGTTGGCCTTAGCAACATTTATCTACATATATGTCCTTAGGCAAGGGAAACAAAAGCAAAATAAACTATTGGGATTACACCAAAATAAAAAGCTTTTGGACAGCAAAGGAAACCACCAGTGAGACAAAAGGCAACCTACTGAATAGGAGCAGATATTCACACATGGCATATCCAGTAAGTAAGGGGCTAATATCCAAAATATATAAAGAACTTATACAACTAAATACCAAAATCCCCAAACAACCCAATTAAATAATGGGTAGAGAACCTGAATAGACATTTTTCCAAACAAGACATACAGATGGCCAGCAGACACATGAAAAAGATGCTCAACACCACTGATGGAAATGCAAACCAAAGCCACAGTGAGATATCACCTTACCTTTCAAAAGGGCTAAGATAGACACGAAACAACAGGTGTTGGTGAGGATGTAGAGAAAAAGGAATCCTCATGTACTGTTGGTGGGAATGTAACATCATACAGCCATTATGGAACAGTGTGGAAGTTCCTCAAAAAGTTAAAATCACATATGATCTAACAATTCCAATTCTGAGTATTTATGGAAAGAAAATGAAAACACTAATTCAAAAAGATATAGGCACCCCTATGTTTTTTTGCAGCATTATCTACAATAGTCAAGATATGAAACAGTATTTTTTTTAAATAGTTTTTTTAAGATTTTATTTATTTATTTGACACAGAGAGAGACAGCCAGTGAGAGAGAACACAAGCAGGGGGAATGGGAGAGGAAGAAGCAGGCTCCCAGCGGAGGAGCCTGATGTGGGGCTCGATCCCAGATCCGGGATCACGCCCTGAGCCGAGGGCAGACACTTAACGACTGAGCCGCCCAGGTGCCTCAAGATATGAAACAGTATTATCCATTATAAATATATATCCATTATTGTATATCCATTGAATATAATGAATATNTCCGGGATCACGCCCTGAGCCGAAGGCAGACACTTAACGACTGAGCCGCCCAGGTGCCCCAAGATATGAAACAGTATTATCCATTATAAATATATATCCATTATTGTATATCCATTGAATATAATGAATATATATAATGGAAAACATATTCCATGAGATAGATATATCTATCTATAGAATACTACTCAGCTGTAAGAAAGAATGAGATATTGCCATTTGCAACAACATGGATTGGCCTAGAGGGCATTATGCTAAGTAAAATAAGTCACAGAAAGGCAAATGCCATATAATTTCACTTTTTGTGGAATCCTAATAAGCAAAAAGCAGAAACAGACTCATAAATACAGAGAACTAATAGCTGCTAGAGGGGAGGGAGGGGGGCAGATGGTCAAAATGAGTGAAGGGTGGAGGGGGATACAGGCTTCCAGTTGTGGAATGAGTTAGGATAAAAAGTACGTCATAGGGAATAGAGTCAATGGTATTGTAACAGTGTTGTATGGTGACAGATGGTAGCTACTCTGGTAGTCAGCATGGCACAAAGCATAAACTATATTATACATTGGAAACCAGTGTGACACTGGGTGTCAGCTATGCATCAATTAAAAAAAAAAGCGCAAACTGAGGGCTTCAGAGGGGAGGGGGTGGGGGACTGGTATAGACTGGTGATGGGTAGTAAGGAGGGCACGTATCTCATGGTGCACTGGGTGTTATACACAACTAATGAATCATGGAACTTTACATCAAAAACCAGGAATGTACTGTATGGTGAATAACATAATATAATAAAAAATATTATTATAAAAAATAATCGCTCAGTCTTCAAAGCTAAAAAAATAAAAAATAAATTAAAAAAAGGGGGAGTAGTAAGTAGTCTCAGAAGGCATCCTTTTCAAACAGTGGTTGTAGGAGCACTGACAACACTCACTTTGTCTCTGGCCCTTTATCTCGTTCTCCCCTCTGGCGAACAGATAGCACCACTTTAGATAACTAGTCGAGATGACTGGTGCACAGAAGTCTCCACTTTAAATAACTGCCCTGTGACTGCACCACCATGCCCCTCGCTCTATAAAAGCTCGGGGTTGCGGTCTGGGCTGGGTGGAGAATAGTTGCCCTGTGATCTGGGTCCTCCAGCCCGCCCTCCCTATCAGTAAGTTACCCTGAATAAAACTCTGTAAGTGGTATGGAGTGGCTCGCTTTGTAATTCGGTATTAAAATGCCTTCTCAGGGAGGAGGATACTTTATTGATTCTCCTCTGCCTTCTAACAGTGGTTTTGCAAGAGTTGAATTGAGGTTAAATCAGAGCTCTTGTTAGAGGCAAGGATTGAGTACAAAGTTCACTTTCCATCCCGGATGTAGACATTTACAAAGTGACTCCAAGTGGGTTATAACAACAATGGGAAATTAGGTTTCTTTGCAAGCAGAAGTCCAATAAGGTTGGGAACAAAAGAAAGAAGGAATTTAAGATACTACAGCGTATTAAAACATAGGACATCCTCAGTTTCATGCTAGGTCCTCAGATTACAGGTTAGGCACTGCAGAATATTGTCAAGCCCCTTGCCAGTAAAGAGACCCAAATATGTAGAATTGCTTTGTGGTTTTTGGTCCAGGTCCTGGACAAAAGAGAGCCCACAAACTAATGGTTTTCAGACAGCTGCTTCAGGGCAGGCTAGGAATGAGACAGGCAGAACTGGGGGGCCCCCAATGGCAATCTAAGCATTCTAGGGGATGGTGCTTGTGGAACACAGGATGACGTTGAGAATTCTATAACGTCTTCTTTTAGAGTTTGCATGTGCTGTGTTTTTAACTCCTCTCTCTGTTTAGGAGAGAGATGTAGGAATATGACATACAGGAAACGAAATTATATAAATCCATAATGGTTTTCTTGTGGAGAGTATGTTTGTGTAACAGCTATAAAATATTAACCAATAAGAAAGACTTTTAATTAAGGAGCTTTTAGTTCTATTTTATAAACTTAGAATTGTATTAGTAAAATACTGCTTTTTGAATTTCACAATGTGTCTTTATTTGGTAATAATGAAAAGTTGTCTTTGTTTTTGTTTTTCTTTAAATTCCAATTAGTTAACATGAAATGTCATATTAGTTTCAGGTGTGAAGTACATTGATCCAACACTTCCATACAACGCCCAGTGCTCATCACAACAAGGGCCTCCTTCATCCCCATCACCTGTTTCAACCATCCTCCCACCCACCTCCACTCTGGTAACCATCAGTTTGTTCTCTAGAGTTAAGTCTGTTTCTTGACTTGCCTCTCTTTGTTTCCCTTTGCTCGTTTGTTTTATTTTTTAAATTCTATATATGAGTGAAATCGTATGGTATTTGTTTTTCTCTGACTTATTTCACTTCACATAATAATCTGTAGCTTCATCCATGTCATTGAAAATGGCAAGATTTCATTCTTTTTTATGGCTAATACTGCAGGGGGGGTGTGTGTGTGTGTGTGTGTGAGTACGTGTGTGTGAGAGTGTGTGTGTCTATGTACCACATCTTTGTTCATCAGATNGGGGTGTGTGTGTGTGTGTGAGTACGTGTGTGTGAGAGTGTGTGTGTCTATGTACCACATCTTTGTTCATCAGATTGACACTTGGGCAAAAGTTGTTCTAATACAAGTACAGTAAGATATTTAGGTCGATAAATGGCCATCTTATAATGCCATTAGGACAGAACAAAATATAAAATAGATCCATGCTTATTTCCTTTTTCTAATGCAAGTATAGCTTTTAATATTTGTTTTGTTTTATTTTGTTTAATAATGTACCAGAGAAGTTTGATCACTATCTTGACTTAGTATGTTCAATTAGCCAACATATAGTACATCATTAGTTCTCGGCTATCTTGACTTTCATTTGGGAACTGCCTGGGTGACATTGGTTATCAGCCTGTAAATTTTCAAGTATAATCTGTCACCTTTTTAACAATACTAATCCAAGCTAATTATTTTTTTCTTGTATGGGAAATTGAATGGTTTAAANTTTCCTAAAGCAATCAAATAATATAATTTGTTGGTTATATTTTTGCTTAAAAAAGAAGAATATTGTGGACTCAGAGTAAAATGAATCTGTATGTATTGGCTGCTTAGTTGCTATTGATATTATATTGTATAGGAATATCCAGTGTAAAGGTACACAACCAACAGTCCGCCAGAAAACAGAAAAGTAGCGAATGATTGTTGGTCAAAATCATCTGAAAATATTATATGATGCAGGCATGAGGGCTTTAAGAATTTGCACACACCAAGATTCTAGGGCAACGTTACTGCTATGGAGAAGGAGGATATGACATAAGTAACAAAGGTCTATACGATATTGCAGCATTATGAACCAGTACAAATGGATTAGTTAATGTTAACGATGATACTACCAGCAAATGCTGTGAAAAAAAGAGATCCTATAGATCAGTTATGTACTTTGCCTTAGCACTTGCGCAGTATTCTCTTTAGTTGGACTGCAGTTTTTTTGTCCATCGTTATGATCTTAATGGAAATTTTCTGATGAATTCTGTTAGTTTCAAATCAAATCCTAATGTGGCCTGCAATGATCTGACCCCTAACTCTCTTTCCAGCATTTCCAACTATATTCTCTTTCTCAGTTCCTCAGAAAAGCCAGTTACAGTTTTGTTTTGCATTTGTAGGTATTATGTACCTAGAGAACGTCCATCCCCAAATGTACACATGATTTTGTCCCTCACTTTATTCCCCTCTCTGTTCAACATTTAACAAAACTGAAAGACCTTTTCTGATTATACTGTCTATAATAGCGCTTTCTTCCTCTATATCCTCTTACATTTATGCTTTTACACCGCATAGATGACTACCTGCCAGTAGGTTGTACATTTGCAATTCTGAGTGTAACTCCATAGCTTCTGTAACAAATGATCAACAAAAACATACTAGTTTAGTTCAGTACAAATTGATTTCTTAGTTACATTACATTTTTGACTCTTGTCAAGAAGGTCTGCTCCAAGCTTGGACACTTTGGGTCATGAATTCTTCCTTCATGGGCCTGTGCCATTTTCTAAGGTCGTCAGCGTTAGGTCAGTGAATTAATATAGAGAGAGTGAAGGAAAAATGCAGGGCTTGTCATTGCTAGGTTTAAGAATGGTATACCTAGTTCTTCCCGTTAGCCAGCACCCAGTCATATGTCTCCATTATCACTGAAAGGGAGGCTGGAAAATGTAAATCTCTGTATGCTGTGTAGTCAGGACAAGGAAACGGGATTGATAAACCTTAAACAGAGTCTACCACGTTATTTATTTGCTTGTATGTTTCTATTCTGTCTCCTGAGCTATATCTTATACCCCTAGAAGGCCCCAGCATTATTTGGTTTGGTTCCTGTTCTATCCCCATTACCTAGAACAGAGCTTGGCATGTGGTAGCTGCTCGATAAATATTTTTAAAATGAAAAAAAAATAAGTGCAATGTTTTATTTATCTTTTGCTCCACATTGGCTTAAAGTCTGATAACATATACTAAAGGCAAGAGAATCTCCTAGGATTAATATTCCTGAGCTAACTGGCACTGATCAGAAATGTAGTCGAAAGCTAGTAGCTCTGGATTACTCTTAACATGGTCAGCTCAGGTCTTTTGATTCATCTGGTCACACACTGGCATCAAGGTGTTGCATGCTTTGAGTAGACTAAGTTCCTCTATTAAATAAAATTTGGAAATATATAGTTTCATTATAAAATTTTATTACAAAGTACAGTTTAAAATTTGATTAGAATTTTGATTTGTTTACTTTCTTCTTGTTTTTTTTAATGGAAAAGTGTTTGGACCGAATATTATATTTAATTTAGTAGGGCACTTATTTCTTTTTATAACATTTGCAGAGAACTTAACAAAACATTTTAAACATTCTTATCAGTNCACTTCCATACAACGCCCAGTGCTCATCACAACAAGGGCCTCCTTCATCCCCATCACCTGTTTCAACCATCCTCCCACCCACCTCCACTCTGGTAACCATCAGTTTGTTTTCTAGAGTTAAGTCTGTTTCTTGGCTTGCCTCTCTTTGTTTCCCTTTGCTCGTTTGTTTTATTTTTTAAATTCTATATATGAGTGAAATCGTATGGTATTTGTTTTTCTCTGACTTATTTCACTTCGCATAATAATCTGTAGCTTCATCCATGTCATTGAAAATGGCAAGATTTCATTCTTTTTTATGGCTAATACTGCAGGGGGGGTGTGTGTGTGTGTGTGAGTACGTGTGTGTGAGAGTGTGTGTGTCTATGTACCACATCTTTGTTCATCAGATTGACACTTGGGCAAAAGTTGTTCTAATACAAGTACAGTAAGATATTTAGGTCGATAAATGGCCATCTTATAATGCCATTAGAGACAGAACAAAATATAAAATAGATCCATGCTTATTTCCTTTTTCTAATGCAAGTATAGCTTTTAATATTTGTTTTGTTTTATTTTGTTTAATAATGTACCAGAGAAGTTTGATCACTATCTTGACTTAGTATGTTCAATTAGCCAACATATAGTACATCATTAGTTCTCGGCTATCTTGACTTTCATTTGGGAACTGCCTGGGTGACATTGGTTATCAGCCTGTAAATTTTCAAGTATAATCTGTCACCTTTTTAACAATACTAATCCAAGCTAATTATTTTTTTCTTGTATGGGAAATTGAATGGTTTAAATAAGTTTGATTTATAAAAGTTCTGGATATTGATATTTGTTTTATGTGTTTTTAATATCTCCTACTGTGTGTTTTTTCTTAAAATCTTATGATATTGCTAATCGTGTTTTTTTAAAGCATTTATTTTTTTTTAAAGATTTTATTTTTATTTATGTGACAGAGAGCCAGCAAGAGAGGGAACACAGCAGGGGAGTGGGAGAGGAAGAAGCAGGCTCCCAGCGGAGGAGCCGGATGTGGGACTGGATCCCGGAAAGCTGGGATCACGTCCTGAACCGAAGGCAGACACTTAAAGACTGCACTACCCAGGTGCCCCTTTTTAAAGCATTTAAACATATTCTNGGATCCCGGAAAGCTGGGATCACGCCCTGAACCGAAGGCAGACACTTAAAGACTGCACTACCCAGGTGCCCCTTTTTAAAGCATTTAAACATATTCTAATTGATTAACCCTCCTTCAATGATTTATAATACTGTTGCCTTATATCAAGTTTTTATATATGACTGGTCTAATTTAGAAATTTTTTTTCTATTGTATTGACTACCCCTACTCCTTACCAATACTACACTCCCTTAGTTTTTAAAATTGATAGAATATCTCTGCTAGAATAAGTCCTATGACCTCTATAGATCAATTTAGGGAAGGACTGAACATATTTGTTCATTGAGTCTTTTAGTCCATGAACAATGAGGCTGTCTTTATGTCTTTCTGTTATTTCTGTAACTATTTTCTAAGAAATGTTGTGTCTTTTGCTAGCTATATCCCTAGCTATATTTTGATTCTGTTGTCAGTTATGAATAGGATCTTTGTCTACAAAGAATAATTATTTTTGTATGGTAATTTTTACTACTCAACTTGCATAATTATTCTATTAATTCAAATGGTTTGTGTATTTGAGTTTCTGGATTTTCTATGTAGCTGATCAGTCAATTAAAAGGAAAGAAGTTTTTTATTCTTATGAGTCATGACCTATTGTTTCTGATTTTATTGTGTTGGCCAGGGCCTCTAATACAAGGCTAAACAGACATGGTAGAAAGGGCTATATTCTTAGTTCAGTATTGCTCAATGACAGGCTTATTGGTTATTTTTAATATAGGTTGTTCATTAAGTTAACATTTTATCTCTATTTTCCTACATTTTCTAAAAGTAACAAATGAATGTTGGCATTTGCTAACTATTTTTAAGCATCTACTTGTGGGGGTCATGGTTTTTCAACTTCCAACTTCTCAATATACCATATTTAATTGGTTTTCGAACTGGAACACACATAATCCTTAAAACTGTTCAAAAACTTCCCAAAAACTACATAGACTTGAATGATTTTAGGAGAATTAGTTTCAATATTTTCAATTTCATTTGTGTTTTTTCTTAATACAGATGTCTGAAAATGTGCACGTTGCCTTTTTATAGTTGCGCTTTACATATAAACAAAGAAGATCCTAATTTTAACCCATCTAGAATTTTTCTATGATGAATCGCCACTAGTTGTAAAGTATGCTGGAACATAACATGAAGGGGTAAATTAAGCATATTTGTTTCTGCAAAGACTCCTTTAGTCAAGGTACCATGAAGCTGAGAAGGGATTTTGTCATCCTCTGTCTGATGCATGTTTTGCTTCGGGGTCCCTAGTGTGATGTAAGGATGGGCTGTTTTGCCTTGTAGTGAGAGATTCAGGATCCAGAAATGTTCTAATGAAGGGGTAGTGCTGATAGCTTTCATTTAATAACCTCACCTCTTCAACTCCTCAATTATTGTACAAGAATGCTTCACTGCTAAGGGAGAATCCAACAAGAAAAACGAGAGCATCCTTAAATAGCAAAGAGTGCTATTTGATCTTTATTTCTTTTAGGTTAGAAATTCATAGCAACCCTTTCTACCTTATCTATCTATCTACTATAGATTGTATTATTGTTTTTCTCTTTTACTCCCTTTATGAAAATGAGAAAACATCTAATGCCTTTGTCCTGGGATGTTGCTTTGGTTTCCATTAGCATTAGCTGAGTATTTATCCTGATACCTTCATGTGGGGTTTGGCCTTCTTTGACCAACGGAATAGAAGATGGAGACGAGAGAGTGGCAGTGTAAGTGTTGCAGGCTAATGCTTTCAGAATCATGGAAAGCTTCAACCAACCTTTTTATATGTTCCCTCTCCACCATGAGAAAAATCTATTGCAAACGCATTTTCTTCAGCCTGTGTCCCAGAAGGAAAACAGGTGAAGCAGAACTAAATTGCCCCAAAGTCTCGCCTTCTTTCAAATAAAAACCAAGAAGGCAGACCTGAAAACTCACTTTTGTTTATGCTAAACGTGTGAGGGCAAGGTTAGAGCTAAGAAAATATTTTCTCTGCCTCA
>NC_048224.1:98346085-98401047 GCF_002007445.2 Ailuropoda melanoleuca
CCTGAACCGAAGGCAGACACTTAAAGACTGCACTACCCAGGTGCCCCTTTTTAAAGCATTTAAACATATTCTAATTGATTAACCCTCCTTCAATGATTTATAATACTGTTGCCTTATATCAAGTTTTTATATATGACTGGTCTAATTTAGAAATTTTTTTTCTATTGTATTGACTACCCCTACTCCTTACCAATACTACACTCCCTTAGTTTTTAAAATTGATAGAATATCTCTGCTAGAATAAGTCCTATGACCTCTATAGATCAATTTAGGGAAGGACTGAACATATTCGTTCATTGAGTCTTTTAGTCCATGAACAATGAGGCTGTCTTTATGTCTTTCTGTTATTTCTGTAACTATTTTCTAAGAAATGTTGTGTCTTTTGCTAGCTATATCCCTAGCTATATTTTGATTCTGTTGTCAGTTATGAATAGGATCTTTGTCTACAAAGAATAATTATTTTTGTATGGTAATTTTTACTACTCAACTTGCATAATTATTCTATTAATTCAAATGGTTTGTGTATTTGAGTTTCTGGATTTTCTATGTAGCTGATCAGTCAATTAAAAGGAAAGAAGTTTTTTATTCTTATGAGTCATGACCTATTGTTTCTGATTTTATTGTGTTGGCCAGGGCCTCTAATACAAGGCTAAACAGACATGGTAGAAAGGGCTATATTCTTAGTTCAGTATTGCTCAATGACAGGCTTATTGGTTATTTTTAATATAGGTTGTTCATTAAGTTAACATTTTATCTCTATTTTCCTACATTTTCTAAAAGTAACAAATGAATGTTGGCATTTGCTAACTATTTTTAAGCATCTACTTGTGGGGGTCATGGTTTTTCAACTTCCAACTTCTCAATATACCATATTTAATTGGTTTTCGAACTGGAACACACATAATCCTTAAAACTGTTCAAAAACTTCCCAAAAACTACATAGACTTGAATGATTTTAGGAGAATTAGTTTCAATATTTTCAATTTCATTTGTGTTTTTTCTTAATACAGATGTCTGAAAATGTGCACATTGCCTTTTTATAGTTGCGCTTTACATATAAACAAAGAAGATCCTAATTTTAACCCATCTAGAATTTTTCTATGATGAATCGCCACTAGTTGTAAAGTATGCTGGAACATAACATGAAGGGGTAAATTAAGCATATTTGTTTCTGCAAAGACTCCTTTAGTCAAGGTACCATGAAGCTGAGAAGGGATTTTGTCATCCTCTGTCTGATGCATGTTTTGCTTCGGGGTCCCTAGTGTGATGTAAGGATGGGCTGTTTTGCCTTGTAGTGAGAGATTCAGGATCCAGAAATGTTCTAATGAAGGGGTAGTGCTGATAGCTTTCATTTAATAACCTCACCTCTTCAACTCCTCAATTATTGTACAAGAATGCTTCACTGCTAAGGGAGAATCCAACAAGAAAAACGAGAGCATCCTTAAATAGCAAAGAGTGCTATTTGATCTTCATTTCTTTTAGGTTAGAAATTCATAGCAACCCTTTCTACCTTATCTATCTATCTACTATAGATTGTATTATTGTTTTTCTCTTTTACTCCCTTTATGAAAATGAGAAAACATCTAATGCCTTTGTCCTGGGATGTTGCTTTGGTTTCCATTAGCATTAGCTGAGTATTTATCCTGATCCCTTCATGTGGGGTTTGGCCTTCTTTGACCAACGGAATAGAAGATGGAGACAAGAGAGTGGCAGTGTAAGTGTTGCAGGCTAATGCTTTCAGAATCATGGAAAGCTTCAACCAACCTTTTTATATGTTCCCTCTCCACCATGAGAAAAATCTATTGCAAACGCATTTTCTTCAGCCTGTGTCCCAGAAGGAAAACAGGTGAAGCAGAACTAAATTGCCCCAAAGTCTCGCCTTCTTTCAAATAAAAACCAAGAAGGCAGACCTGAAAACTCACTTTTGTTTATGCTAAACGTGTGAGGGCAAGGTTAGAGCTAAGAAAATATTTTCTCTGCCTCATAAGAAAGTGCTCTCTCTCTGTAAAACAAAACATTAAAATAGGTGTTGCATGCACATGTCTATCTGTGTGATGTTTAGTAATTGTGGAGAACACTCTTTTTGATCATTGTGAATAATGAACAGTGGTACGGGTAAAATTAGGAGTTACTTTTTTGAAGTTGCTATTCTCTTTGCTCTGTGAATCAAAAAAAGGCATACAGCTCTAGATTTTTCCCATGAGCACAGATAAGAACACTTGAAAAGAATGCAACTGGGACCCAGATGCGTGCTTTATATGTATAGTTTGCATTCCACTCTTCTTTTAAAGGATAGACTCCCTTTAGTGTTCTTATAAATTGTATCTAAATTTAAAGCACTGCCAAAGGATGAAAACATAGTGTGGTGTATTCCTAAATGAAGATCTATTCACTGACAAGGCAAACTGTCACACTGTGAGGAGGAACAAGACTTAAAAAAAAAAAAAAAAAAAAAAAAACTTTTTGGAAAAGTAAAATTTTTTTCCTAAAGGGGCTTTGGGNACTTATGTTAAAGCTAATATTTTTCTGCTAAAGGGACTTGGGTGAAGTGGAACACTGAGGATTATATTTAGGCACCGGTATTTTTTGCACTGAGAGGATGCATAGGAGAAACTAGAAACTATTGGGACTGATGCATGTGTTGTAAATTCTAGTTCTGGAATTATAAATATCTAAGTTAACCTGGATTCATTTGGAAGGCTAAATTTAGGACATTCTAATATTGCTATAATGTTTTTATTAAAAATGTTATAAAATAGACTGTAAAAAGCTATGTGAGCACCTATAAAAGTAGTGTGATGCATGCATTAAATGTTTGTCAACGTATTTTCAGAAATTACAATCCAAGATATGTATTTCTGAGGGTTACAGATACCTATTGAACAGATTCTATTATCAGGTAGATCATCATAGAATCAACCTGGTCTACAAAGAATGAAAAGAAAATAGAAATTAATTGCTTAAGGTTCAACAGCTATTAAGTNCGTGATGCATGCGTTAAATGTTTGTCAACGTATTTTCAGAAATTACAATCCAAGATATGTATTTCTGAGGGTTACAGATACCTATTGAACAGATTCTATTATCAGGTAGATCATCATAGAATCAACCTGGTCTACAAAGAATGAAAAGAAAATAGAAATTAATTGCTTAAGGTTCAACAGCTATTAAGTCATAGTTTTGGAACTAAATATTTAGAATCATACTGGCCATTGCACTGGTAAAAATAAAAACAATTATTACTTAGGGTAATTAATAGCATGGGAAGAAAAAAACAAGAATAAGAATCATAGGTCACAGCTCGTATTTCTTCAGAGATCTTCTTGGAAAGCTAAAAAACAAAAGGGATAATCAGAAATGAAAAAAAGGTAACACTTGATAATTTATGCTTGTTCGTAAATCTCAGTGCAGGAAATGGTAGCAAACCGAAAAGGCTAGCTTAGGCTCAAACCTTCCCTAGCTTTTTCTTCTCCATAGCTCACACCCAAAATGATTAGAAAAATGAGGAGAAGAAAGGGTCCTGGATTGCAGGAGAGAAGAAGGAGGTNCTTAGGGTAATTAATAGCATGGGAAGAAAAAAACAAGAATAAGAATCATAGGTCACAGCTCGTATTTCTTCAGAGATCTTCTTGGAAAGCTAAAAAACAAAAGGGATAATCAGAAATGAAAAAAAGGTAACACTTGATAATTTATGCTTGTTCGTAAATCTCAGTGCAGGAAATGGTAGCAAACCGAAAAGGCTAGCTTAGGCTCAAACCTTCCCTAGCTTTTTCTTCTCCATAGCTCACACCCAAAATGATTAGAAAAATGAGGAGAAGAAAGGGTCCTGGATTGCAGGAGAGAAGAAGGAGGTGTTTGACTCTCACTTAAAAAGACATTAATCCATTTTCCACTCTGAAGCCTGTGTACAAAAGAAATAAGATATCATGGATTAAATTATTTTATAGGAACCCAGATAACAAAAATGGCATTATTTTTGTCCTAGAATCTGACCAATCAGATTAAACTGCCCATTCTTGAGATGGGATAGGGAAAGGGTAAAGAGAAGTGCCAGGAATGGCCAGCAATCCCTGTACTGATGATGAAAGATTACTCCAAACTTTGCCATGAAAGAGAAAAGGGCAAGGGGGGTCAACATTCAGAAAGAAGACCCTTTGCTCTTCTTTGCTCCTGCTTTTATTGATCCTTCAAGATAATCACAAATCCTTATGTTCCTCAAGCACATGATGTTGACAAGGGGTCTTACTGAAAACTGGGAGGATTTATTTACAGGAAAGATACAATATGCTAATTTGGGCATGTTCTAGAGTTCTGCTAGACATAGCCTAAGGGACAATGCCTAAGTCTCTTAGATCACAGGGTGACTATTTGGGCTAGGAAAGTTTCAGGAAGGCAACTCCCCGTGGCTTTCCAGCGGCAGAGTGGCGCAGTGGTCATCTAGGCCTCGGCATTCCAAAGGCCTATGCCCTTCTCCGAAACCTTCCCTGCCCTCAGCGGCCTCTGTGTTACATTGTAGCAAGCCAGTTATTATGCCTGATTTCATGCTCTCCATTAACCCCAACAGAAAGGGGTAAGTGTAAATATGTATTTGTTAAAATCAATATTTACTAATAATTTTGATAAATACCTGTCTTTTTTTTAATATAATAATATTTTTATTATGTTATTCACCATACAGTACATCCCTGATTTTTGATGTAAAGTTCGATGATTCACCAGCCTATCCCATTCCCCCACTCCCTCCCCTCTGCAGCCCTCAGTTTGTTTCTCAGAGTCCATCCTGTCTTAAAAACAAAAGAAGCAGTGTGCTATTTTTCTAGGTGGCAGTAGAAATTCAACAGGAAAACAATATTTCTAGGATTCTCTGAAACTTTAAAAGGAAAAAAAATTAGTTCAGGGATGCTAAGAAATTGCTGAGAAAATGCATGACCTCTTAATCATGAATGAATCAAAGATGAAAAAAGGAAATATGTAAAAAGAATAGCTGTAGCCTTAAAGACTGTGATAAATTAGATGTGAAGGCTAGTGAGAAGAGGAGGATGCTTTTAAGCAGGAAGACTTAGCAAAGAAATGTACATGACTAAAACAAAATGTATAAGCCAAATATGACTTGAGTTTTACAAAAATTTTAAGGGGAAATCAATGATTTTAACTATATTCAAAAAATACCTATTCTAAATAGAATAATCTTTAAACTATAAAAACTAAGCAAGTATCTGAAATACGGAGTTCTCTCTCAATGAAGACTTACCCAAATGAAATCATTTCTAATTTCTGACAAATATTTCTAAAGGCAGAATCTTAAAACAACAAAAAACCAGTAACAACCAATGGCAAAAATGCACCCTTACTTCAAGGGACAATAGCCACAAAAATTTAAGCACTCAGGAAAAATTAGAAAAGTGAGAGTAGAGAATATTGTTCTGATACAGTGTGAACCGTGGATACAAGAACTTGAGACGGTGTGCATTGACAAGCCACTTGTAAAATTCTAAAATCATTTAGAAGATAGGATTTGGTTGAAATTTTTAAAAGGATCAATAACCAATACCTTTTTACCAAGAAAGATTATACCAAGCAAACCTCACTTCTTCTGAGTATGCACCTGATCAATTCTACATTATGAAACCTACGACAACACAGATAAATATCAGTTAAGATTGCAACAAAAGAAAGTTTCTCATAGGACACTCTAGAACAGAATGTGTACTCTAAAGGTGGACTGAAAAGCTATAGTTAACTTCTGCAAGTGTGTTCTTGGCTTTCTCCGGTTCACCCTTGGCAGAAACAATAAAAATAACTAATAAAATTTGACGCTGAAGCAGAATTCATAAAATCTTCAGATACTGGATATGGGATGGTTAGACTGTAACCCAGGTGCTTCAACTGAAAGGAAGGTGCCTTAAAAAGGTGATTCAGGAAGTTGCTGATACCTGGTTTCACCTCATGAGAGAAAGAAATCTAAGTCGTAGCCTGCATCTCACTAAGGAAAGAGTCCATGAGAATGGAAAGCAAGGAGCAGGTGGATGTGAGAGATACTATGAGGGATGATTATCAAAATCTGTTTCCTGACTAAGTGTTATAATGAGAAAAACTAAGAATTCAAGTTGATTCTTAAGTTTCAAGCCTTGATAAGTAGAAGTATAATATGTGTTTTTAAACTAGAATAGAGTAGAAATCCTGAAGGAAGGTTTAGTTTGTGTGTGTTGATTATACTGTTAAATGTACTCAATTTGCTAAGCTATGGAGATAACTGAATACATTCCTCATTAATTTAATAAACCATTTATATAACTTTCATAGAGAACACAGTATGTACAAAGAACCCTTGTATATATTGAAGTGGGGAAAATACAGCAGCTATGAGAGTTCAGATACTCCCAAAGGATTATAAGTCAGCAAGGGGAGGACTGAAACTCCTGCCTTGTTGACTCCAAATCTCATGTTTTCTTTCTCTAGCCTGGATCTGCTTGTGCAAAAATAAGCATAAAATATCTACTTATTCAATCATTGTTGTTTTCCTCAATTCTAGGCTTTTGCCCTGTCCCTCAGAGATTTAATTCAGGCTGTTTCAGCAGCGATGTGCCTCTTGAGCTCAGAGTGGAACTGGTTTCAGTCACATGTGGGTTTGAAACTAGACTCCCTATTAAACAGGTGTTTGACCTTGATTGACTGCCTTCACCTCCCTGAGGATGTACAGAGCTGTTAATGAGCTCACAAAGCAGGTCACCAAGTATTCCTCACAAAGTGCAATTAGAAATAGCAAGCAGGCCAGTTAGTAATCAGAAACAGAAAATGATTCAGATAGGCATCAGGAATGCTCACTACCAGGTTATGTCACTCAACCAATCAATCAGTCTGGGTTAAGAAAGGAGAAAGAATCACGAAAGATCTCTTGGATATATACATACTGATTCCGACTTCTGTATCTGAAGTCCATGACCTCTGTTTTTAAAGGGTGAGAAGCAGTGAGCAGTTTGAAACCAGAGCACTGAACTAAGAACAATTTAATGTATCTTAAAATATTATTTGATCATTGTCAATATTTGGTGTAGATTATAGAAATAGCAACGGGTTAGAACTAAGGAGATTTGCTTCCCAGCACTTTCTATTAGGAATATGCTATTGACCCCTACTGCCTGTCCTTGAATATCTCTGAACCCACTTCTCTGCTCTGGGGAATGACGGTTTGGGATAAATAATTTTCAAGGATCCCTTGACATAACACTTCTAGGATTTTATTACTTGTAACAAAAACAACAGAGATAGAAAAGAAAGCTTCAAACAACAAAACATGTGGATATTAAAGATAAGCTGGGATTGAAGAGGAATAGTCCCACATTAAGAAAAAGATTTTAAATTAATGCAACGTCTGATCAATCATGATTGGAAGTAAGGGTCGTTTTATTTATAATATACAAAAAGTATATAAAATACATAAGCAGAAAGAAACCAAAAGTGGGTAAATATTTGGAAATACTAATTGGACAAATATAACAATATTTATCTAAACAGTTTGTAAATTTGTAGTAGTGAAAGGAATGAAAGCAGGTATTAAACCCTACCAAAGAGAGAAATGAAGGGGGATTGCTGTTTATAATTTAATGAAGGGATCTAAATAGTATATGTAATGGTACATATACTTAAAGTTTATCACGTTCAATTGAAAAGAGAAAAAAAGTTTGAATATTAATAGAAAGTAAAAAGTTAATCAGATGTAAAATTTTAGATCAGTCTTTAGTGAAATTCTACTGAGACATTTTAGAGTATCAAAAATAGTCAGTTTCTTCATTTTTATCATATAATCCTAAGAAAAAAAATTCAAGTGCACTGCATTTCAATCCATTTTTTTCATCGTTTCATGAATCACATAATGCCCACACATGATAGAGCCTTATAGCCTAGGGTTGTAAGATGTTGACAATGAAGTGCCTTGCCACCTGATCCCGATGCCATTATTCAATACTTTTTTGTTATACATGGTATTTTTCTATCACCCTTATTTAAGTCAACCTGAAAGGGCTGTTAAAAGTGCCGTGATTGTTGTTCTTATATCCCACCAGCATGGATGGCCGTGAGACATGGTTTGAAATTGGATTTCATTAATAGCTCAGTAGCCTATTAGTATCCCCACTCTATGAAGGCATGTCAGATTCGTAGAGAACAAGCAGGGACCCGTCTCAGTTTGATCTCACAGGCACATCCCTTCTAAAATAAGGTAACATGCTCAATCAAACCACGGGCCTTGATGCATCCCCGTTCTGAAGACCCAAACCCCAGGCATATGGGTTTGTCTCATTTTTAGATACACATAATAAAGCGGTCATTCTGAAAGTTCATTCATGTGTGCGTGGTACAACTGCTGACACAGTAAGCTTGCATTCTTTTAGAACGCGGGACGCAGTGGGTGTTTGCAACAGGCTCCAGTTGCTAGTCTGCTCTCACAATGGATCACAGTTAAAGTCCTTTCACTCCAGGCTTCAAAATTGAAACGCGAATCCTCTGAGAAATCTTTCATGTATTCCTTTTAAGCTGGGCTGCAAAAATAATGAGCAATTAGTTCTTGTAATGATGCACTGCTGTTTGGATGAACGACTTGTAGATATTTCAAGTAGCCCATTGGGATTCTGGAGAAAAGAAAAGAAGTCTACTTAGGATGAGCCTTCCTATTTAGTCTTCAAAGTCCTAGGTTGCTCACCACCAAGCTGAGCTTCTGAATAAATGGTTGCTTTTAGCCTCCATGAAATGCTGGTGCCCTGTCAGAATCATGTATTTCAAGTCACATTTCCTAGTGCCAAATTTTCGTGCTATGTAATTCTTTAGGTACCCTCCAAGAAAAGTTAAAGCTTTTTAATATATAAAATTGTATTATTTTCTACAGACTTAGTTCTGTTTAACAGATCTGTTTGTAGATTTTACCATACGTAGGAGTTTCATTAAAATGAGCTACTCCATCCTTGAGCACTTTCTTTGAAAGCCAGTCAAGGGCCCAGCTGGGAGCTGATATTTTGTTTTGTTTTCCTGTATATGTACGTGTGTCTGTGTGTATATATATGGATCTGGACTATATTAGATTTAAATTTATCCAAAACCCTTTCACCCCAATTTAGTTTAGTAATCCATGATTAATTAATCAATTTTGCTTTGACTTTTTTCTCTTTCGTAAAAGGTGTGAACACTTTCAGAAAGCTCTAAAACTCCATTATTAGCATTTAACAAGTTTAGGTTTGGAAAGTCTTAGAAAATTCTTTCAGGCATGAATACCTGTTTTGAGAAATCAGGTCCCGATAGTGAGTGGTGCCATTCCATTTCTAATTTTATATAAATGGTGCTTCCAAATAGTCTTATGACAAAAGAGCAGGAGTTAAATATGCTTTCTCTATGGTCAATTGGTGGCATTACTTCTTTAGGTTACCTTATTTTACAAAAATATATAAATATTAATACGTGGAGACAAACATTGGCAGTATAAATTATTAACACCTTGGGTCAGATTAGTTTGTCAGGTCCCTGAGAAAAATACAGGAAAAAAAAAAGGCACTGATAGGAAACTTTTAAAGAAAGAAGAAAAAAATACATGTATGGTCAGAACATAGTGCATAAGAGCCAGCTCTAAATGGTCTACTCTGATAGATTATCAGTGACCAGGAAGCAGAGATTGCTATGAGACAGCAAGCACCCCTTCACCAGAACCTGTGTGCTTTGCTTTTTTATCGAACACAAGATACATTATCCAATCCCTAGCACTTAGCCAGCACTCAGTCTTTGCTGAATTAAGAATGTGTGGCATTTGTTTTATGGAGTAGCCTTCCGGCAAAGTATACTGGGTGAAAGTGGGGTACAGAAAGTTAAAATGGGGTGCTATAACCAAAGGATTTCTTTTCTATCCTCCTCTTCCATGGGTATGTTCATTTGTATGACTTCCATTTCGTGACTATAAGAAAAAGGCCTCTCTTCAATATCTGCCAAATACTCTCTAGAATCTTACTCTGTTTGGATAGCAAATCATCTTAGTTTTTGCTCCCTTGTGCACTTGCAGAATGCAGACAGCAGAATGTTCAGGGTGGGGAGTCCTGTGTGAAGCCATAGACCATCCTGGACAGTGGAAAGGCACAATCAGAGAGGCTAATGACTACAGCGTGACAGAGGAGGAGCTGGAGGGAAGTTCCCTCCATACCAGGCTCCGTGTTTTCTGTAAACCTCTTTTATCCTCTGCAGGGAAAGATTCCATATGAATGACATAATTTGGATTTCTGCAAAGCGGGAATATCTCTCTAGTGGAGGATTAAGGACTGAGAAAATTAGAAACACTCCAGGAGCTGAAGAGGGTGGGACATTAATAGATGACGGGTAATGGAGAAATGAGAACAAAGGGCCTGGGGAGGATTATGAGTGGAAAGACCACTTCATCAAAAACTTGAAGTGAGGGAAACCTATCAAATAGGAAAGCAATGGAACCGTTTATTCAGCTCACAAAAGAGACTTTATATGATTCTTATAGAGACTTCCAAAGCAAAAAAAAACCAAAAAAAAACAAAAAAAAAAACTTGTAGTGTGGGCACAGCAAAAACTTCACACATGAGGAATCAAACAGAATAGTAAATCCACCATTTTTCTGCATGGCAGGGCTTTAATGTTAGAAAATTTCCTGACAAAGAGAATACAGGGCCCACAGTCTCCTCGTTCTGCCCCCAGTAATGATCTCATGCATTCCGGAGCTACGGGCACTTAGAAAGAAGCACAAAATGCTTACACCTGGAAAATAAATTTCTGGCTTCTCTGTTTGCAGAAGCCTAGATCTGTCTTATTTTAGATATAGTTTTCTGTCTCAAAATATTCATTTTTAAAGCCAAGCTCACTGAGCAGAGTTTCAAAACCATTTTCATCCACCTGCTCAGACAGTAAGTAAATGCTTTTTTGTTTGTGTCTGTAATTTCACCAAAGCAGCCGCTTGAACTCCCCATTATCTGTAAACATAAACTCCCTGGGGGAGAGGTTTGGTGACGATCAGGGGGGAGTTGGATAAGTGTGGTTTCCCCATGGCTGTCACAAGCAGGCGGCTTCTTTGTCTTGTGCTGATGCTTGAGTCTCTTGGACACCCGGTGCTCCAGCACCTCTCTCCTTCCCAAATGGAGTTCCAATTCAAATGGCGAATTACCGTGCTAGAGCTGGACAAGTATCATGGAACAAGTCCAAATGGGTAAAGCCTGTTTGCTGACTCACAAAATCCTCTCCTTTTTTACATATCCGAATGGTCAAATGATTAAGAAAGAAGCAAAATGAGAATGCTTTTCCATCCAACCTTTTTTTGCAGCACACACCCGGATAATATTTGGAGTTTGTTGGGGCGGGAGGAGGTGGGAATAGAAGTATGAAACTCTAACATCAGACTCTTTAACCTTGATATTGCTCTGTACCTCTCAATAAAGTGTCAGGAAAGTGTATTGGAGGAGGGTGGGGCCTAGAAAGTAGAATGGGGTGCTGTAATCCAAGGATTTTTTCCCCTTATATTCTTGCATAAGTAAATTCTTATGTATGACTTCCTGTCTGTGACTACAAGAAAAAGACTTCTCTTTAATATCTGCAAAATTCTCTCTTTAATATCTGCAGGATTTTTGCTCCCTGTGCATTGCTGATGACAACAGAATGTTCAGTGTAGAAAGTCCTGTTTGATATCATATACTGTGCCGGACAGTCTTTTTTGGGCCACTTCTCCCAAGACCCTGCATGCATATTGTGCCTCATAGGAAAAGGTGGAGATTTGCTTTCCAAATGTGGGCAACTTTGTCTGACATCCCAAGTGAAAACAAGCTTTTTTCTTCATATATAAAGAAGGAAACAAATAATAGTGACTTAATAAAGGTGATGTCTTTGGGAATTCTGAAGACTCAACTAAGTTCAAATACACAGAATTTACCTTTAAAAGAGAGTTAAAGCATTGTTTTAAAATAATTGAGAAAGAAATCCCATTTTATTACATTAAAATTATGAGCCTTTCTTCAGTTACAGTCAATCATAAACTGAAAGCCATTTGAACCTTTAAAGGACGACCAGGGGAAAAAAAAAAAAATTTCTTCAGCTACCATTGGAGATAGATTCTACATGCTTAATTGTTGGAACTATTCTCTAAAAGAAAACTTAAAACCTTAGTCAATCAAGATTATCTATTTAAAAAAAGATTATCTATTTGCCTTCTCAATGATCTCTAAGAGCAGTAGATGAGGGAGAAAACAGAGGAAGTAGACGGATTCAAAGGGGAATGCCCATTTATCTTTTAAAGTCTGGTTTTCAACAATTTCATATTGAATACTGTTTCATTTCAAGAGCAAATTTCTAAAATGGCAGGCTTGACACTGAGAACAGCATTGGAACTGAAGACAAAGACAGTACAGTATAGAATTTTCTTTTTCCTGATTTTTCTGCCAATCTGAGGTCAGACTAACCTTTATCCCTCTGATTTTTACCCTTAAACTTTTTCATTTCATGAAGTGAGTTTTTTTTCTAATTTTAATGATTAAGCCTGTTTCATAAAACTAAAAGTGTTTACCAAAAAGGGATCTTGAATTCCAAATGAGGATGTCTCAGACCTAAGGAGAGAGAGGTCAAATTCTGTAATCAGATCAGATCATCCAATCTATTTCAGTGTTCCTTTGATTTTTCCATATTGTTGTCCAGTCTCTTAACTGCATTTCTGTCTGTTAAAATTTCTCCAGAGTTCGTTGTCACAAATCTGATTTAAAAAGACAGGCTGAGATTTCAACTTCTTTAGTGCTGCTATTTAATGAAGTATTTGCTTTTACATTTTATTATTCAAATTTTTCAAGACTTTTTTTTTTCTTTTCTTTCTCTTCTCTGGTATTCATGAGGTTCTTATTTGCTAAATCAGGTTCTTTTCATATCTTAGAATTTAGGGAAATGTTAGCATGTGAGAGGGAAATTCCCAGCTCAAGTGTTCCTTTCTGATTAGATTCCTTTCTCTTCCACCACAAACATCTTGTCCTTTGCCTGCCCTTCTATGCCCCCACTCCTGACAGGGATGTATGTTGGTTTGAAACCTTGGGAGTTACCTGGATGAAATTCAAAACTGGTTCCCATAAACAGAGGGCAAGGAGAGATTGAAGGAAGAGGCAGACCGCTCCAGATTGGTAGGTGGAAGGTTTACTAAGCAGGGAATTTGCCAAGCTTGTCTGGGGCAGCTGCAAGACAAATAGATCTCCACATCTGCCAACCAGAATCTTAAGAGTTTATATAGAGGCCTTAACGGGGTTCAGTTTTGTATTCAGTCCAGATGGTCCCCATGACACATTACACTCTCAAAGCTGTATCTTTGTAGTGTCTTCTAGTGTGGGAACATGGGTGGAATGTATATTCCAAGGCCAGGATTGGGGGGCCTCTGATTGCCTGAGCTTTGCTCACAGGTCAAATGTCAGTCATGTCCCCTTGAGAACCTCCACCACCCAAGTGTTACAGAACCGAATCTTTGGGGCTCAACTTCTAGATTGCCCAGTTGCAGGTTGTCCTGTATGGCAGTGAGCAAGTGCTCAGCATCTCTCCATCTGTTCTCTTATCACTAAGTTATGGAAAATAATAATGCTTAATAGTCATGATGTGAAAAATGGGCCAAGATGTTCTGATTAAAACCTTTACTGTAACATGCAACACCTAGGAAATGCAATCAACTTTAATAAGTCTAGGGTGAGGAAATGCTGGTGTTAGTCTGGGAGGGCCTAGAATGCAGTGTGTGCCCTATAACTATGTAATAAATTGGAGCTGATGTTTCACATCTGAATTGAGCCAGCTAGAGAATGAGCAAGCCACACAGTACCCCAAGCTTCTGTGTAAGAAGTCTGTGGCACACAGGTTACAGATTGTGAACAAACACTGCAATTAAGACTCATAAAAGTTAAGGACAAAATTCATCAACTTCAAATTGTTTTGTTGTGGTTGCAATGGGTTATAATGTTATGTGTGTTGCACTTAATGGATTAGATGTGTTACAGGAATAAATTGTATTTACTGTTATTATGTCTCAGGTCCTGTTACAAAGGTATACCATAACTTTTAATACAATTATTGAAAGGTATACAAAGTATTTCTGCCTTTAATCTGAGAGGAAGATAACATTCTGACATACACAAAGATAGACAGGAGCTGGAATATTGGGGGCATTTTGTACTATGTTTAGAGTTTTCTACTTGGAAAGTGAACCAGGAAGAGATTTAAATAGAACTGTGACTCAAACAAATTTGCAGCCAGGGTCAACTTCAGATGGGTCATAAATGATAGCAGAAGCAGAGAGGCAAAGAGATGGCAGTAGCAGTCACTGTAAAAGGGAGGTGGAAATGTAGGACTTCAGTGATTAAAGTGGGACTATTAAGAAGCTGAAAAACTAATGTGGTTCGAAAACAGAAGTTTCTTATTTATTAAAAAAAAATGGCCTTCTGTGCAGGTTATCCAAACATGATAGTCTGTAGTTGTGAGTTAGAATATGTGTAAGTGTGTACTTACATATCCCCTACGTTGTCAGGGAAATGATAGTCAAAAAAGATTAAATCTCTATCTAGGGTACCTATTTAAGATGTTGATCTGTAATGTCCTGAAAATTACCCGTGGAGAAAATACATCAATTTATTCAAGCAATGATATAAAGTGTCTAGCATATGAATGACCTTGCAACTCATTGGACGTGTCCCAATTGTTGATTGTGGGAGCGTGAGCCTCTCCAGAATTTCGGTTCTCTCTCTGGTAAACCAACCGGACAGAACAAGTGGCATTGACCGAACTAACTTACTACACAAATAACGTGTCGGTATAATGCTTTTTAAATTATTTTTACAATAGTATCAATGTTTTATGAATAATGAATGCATTCTAGTTGCAACGATTTTTCACTAAAGTTTACAGCTTCTTGAAGGTCAGTTTTACATTCCAAAATTGGTGCATTTGGTTCAATTTAGTGAACATGCATTGCTCTCTTTCTGTATGCCAATCACTGCGCTAATGCCAGGACTATGAAGGGGTCACAGAAGGAGATAGACTCAGCCAATTATAGCCAGGATGTAAACCAATCCATTAAGTTGAAACAGATTGGGGAGATATATGGTGTACCTCTCTTTACAGGAGAAAAGATGGTAAGTATCGATTCTAGAGATAATCTCACAATCTAATTAATTAGGATTAGTTATCATATCAATTAATTCAGAACTTCAGAGAAAGGGATTATGAATATACACATTTGATTAAAATACAAATATATGTTAACAGAGATGGTAAATGAGTATGGCCATAATTTGAAATTTAAGCTTGCTTTGCATGTATTTTGTGAGTGAATAGCCCCTTGTAGCCATGTTCAGATTCTATCCTATTTTGCTTGTATGGTTTGTAAATGAGGATTCATCCTTCTCTGCATCCAGAATGAAAAATAGGTATGATAAATAGGTTTTCGAGGTGCAATAATTGAAATAATCCACAGCTTTACAGTGCATTCTGAAGTCTTCATGAATCCTGGTTAGCTTTCTTTTGTTGTTGTTGTTTAATTTGAGAGAGATCTAGCAATCCACAGAACTATTATAGGTGAATGGGTACAGAATTCACATCAATGGTACTCTCATCTGTCAAGAAGATCAAATTCATTCAGTTTACCTATCACTTTTCAATGTTAAGGGGGGAAGGGTATTTTTGTTTAAAAAAAATTACATTCATGCTGGCACAGTACAAAAAAAAAGAAAAAAAAAAAAAAGAAATCCACAAAGCTCTCTTAGTCCTTTGCAAGCAAGCAGTGAAATTGCAGAAGTGTGGCGTGGAGCAGCGTGCCCTAGTCACAGTTCAGTAGCAATTACTGAGGATGACTGTGTTTGCTCTCTCCAGGAGATGTCACTAAAGAGACTGGCAAAGACATGCTTCACCTGTTTGTTGCAAAAATACAACCAGGGGTGGTGGTGGTAACAGGGGAGATGTAAAGCTTCACTGTACTGAAAATACATTTGTCCATTTTAACAGTGTTCTTCCTCTGAGTAAAGGGGGGGGGAACAATGTATAGCTTGCTTTATAGAAACTTTTATTTTTTGTACCTGTTCATTAAGGAAGGCCACTTTTAACTAGATTTATAGAAGTATTGCTGATAAAAATGCCTGAAAAGGGAAGTCCTTGCTGGTTGTGTAGGGTAATAAAAGCATTTTCTTTTTGTCATATATACTTTATTAGAACCTCAGGGCAAGAGTTTGTTTATAAGGTTTTCAATACATGCTTTTTATGCATTGGCTTCCTTAAATATGAAAGAACAGAAATCTATTTATTTGGCAAAACTAAAAAATTATCTAGCTATTCAACTGAAGGGATCAAAATCTTTACAACATGAATGACTCAAATCTAGAAAAGAGATTGCAAATTTCATCCATAAGATTTTTCTCATGGTTCTGCAAGTAATTTAGTGTAGATACCGTTGTAGGAGAAACGTGTTATTGATTGTAATATAAATATTAGAATCCAGCACTATATTTAGGCTTTCAGTTATCACAGGACTAATTTTACTTGATATATTTAATCTGCTTAATAATCTAGGAATAGTCCCACTCTTTTTTTTTTCTTTTTGTATTGGTCAAAAATGTTGTGAATTGATCGAGACTTAATTTAGATATATCCAAAGACAACTGAATTCTATAAATTAAAAAAATTTTAATGTCATGCGTTAACTGTAAATACATAAAAAATGTAATTTGTTTTTCAGTACTCTACATCAGTACCTATCACAGTGCTTAATGCAAGGAGGCAATCAATACATGTTTGTTTATCAAATTAATGAAGGTATATAGTTACGCTCGCAGAAATCTAATACATCCTCGCTCACCATCGTCTTGATTTTAGTATGGGCCGAAAAAAAATGAGTAGCAAGGAAAATAATTTTTAATTATTTGAAAACGCAGAGATAGTCTCTAGAGGAATATGTCATCTCATCTGAATGCCACCCATTATTGTTTGTATCAACTCCTCCTTAACATTGAGGAACCTAGGCGGAAAGTTACCAATAGGGGAATTTTCCTTGTTAAACATAAAAAAAAGCTTGAACAACTTATAAGGAGATGTTTTGTTTTTGCTGGTTTTTCATCAAGCCAATTATTTTATTCATGATAAATCATTTGACATTTGGCAAACCCTTTACATATCAGTGACCTAATACTGTCATTCATAAGTATTAGATACAGTAGTCCATAGTGAATGAGAGTAACTTTTTTCATTAGTCATTCACCTATGGATCTAATACATTTCCAAATTTTACTAAATTAGTTTAATTTAGTAATTATACTAAATTAGTATATATTGATTGCCCGTATTTATGATGATATAAATAAGATTTAGATAGCAAACAGTGTTTTTACAGTGAAGTTTATCATAGGTGGGGTTAGTTTCGATAATTATGATTACGTGCGTTGAGAGAGTGCTCTAAATAGAACAGAGAGAGAGATTTAAATAGGGTGGAAGAGCCCAGGTGGGGTAGGTCTCCTTGCTTAGCGGGGATCCTGCTTCTCCCTCTGCCTGCTGCTCCCCCTGCTTGTGTTCTTTCTCTGTCACATAAATAAATAAAATATTTAAAAAAAAATAGGGTAGACAGGCTGGCATGTGAATCACCGAAGGAGCTTATGCTAGGGAGTGGGTATGAAAGGGAAGACAGAAAACTGTTTTCTGTTGATTAAATTCAACTCCTGCAAAACTTGCAATTGTTTGAGAGTCTCACAATGTGGTGTGTAATTTGTGTTCACATGCACAGTACGGATTTTCATATCACTTGGTTACTACTTTTTATCTCTAATCATCTTAAGAAACCTCAATCTGTTTCAATGCCAGAAGAAAAACTGATAGTTGAACCTAATTAATAGGGTTCTCTATGGTTGACCTATGACTTTTAGAAAAATTTTGCTTATGCTAATTGACTTTACATACCAAATTTAGAGCTTAATTTCCACCCTTACCATTGCATTTATAATTTCTAAGCTATCTTCTAAGCTGCAGGCATATTTCTAATAAGAAAATATCTTATTTTTTTGAAAAGCCAAACTATTCATATTATAGTCTTTATATCCTTGACTCAAATGTGACATGATTCTGTTTAAAAGCACAGAGAGAGAAGCATTGTTAGTACATCTTGATTATCAATTACTAAATTGCCAGAGTGGCCCCCAAATTTCTTTTCACCACTCTGACAAAGTTGAGAAATATTTCACAGTGCCCTCTATGGAATTGATTTTCAAATGGAAACCAAGCACTCTGAAATAAACATTAGAGAAATGAAGGGTCAGAGATTTGGAGGTGGGGGAAGCATTTACAAGTGATTCTTATCACATACTTTCTTGGGAGTTCTCTCAAGAATCATTGCCATGAAGAACTAGAGAGTGTTATGCTAAGTGAATTAAGTCAATACCATATGATTTCACTCGTATCTGGAATTTAAGAAATAAAACAGACAAACATAGGGGAAGGGAAGGAAAAATAAGATAAAAACAGAGAGGGAGGCAAACCATAAGAGACTCTGAGGCAAACTGAGGGCTGCTGGGAGGGAGATGGTTGGGGTGGGTGGGGTAATTGGGTGATGGGCATTAAGGAGGGCACTTGACGTAATGAGCACTGGGTGTTATATGCACCTGATGAATCACTAAACTCTTTCCCTGAAACTAATGTTACGTTAACTAAATTGAATTTAAATAAAAAACTGAAAAAAATATCCTCCTTGCCATGAAAAGATGGATGGGTGTGCTTCATAATTACAGTTCACACACAAACACACTCAGGGACGGAGAGCAAGGAGGAAAGGGAAACAATACAGTTAGAAGCAAAACGCACAAATCAAATATTGAATACTTTACGGCTTTGTTTGGTGGTAACTTATTTGTATCATCTATCTCATCTTTCTCAGATACTTCATGAAAATGTCTGAATGAAAAGATTTATGATAGGTTCTTTATGGCAGGCCAGAGGCCTAAGGAAGTAAGATTGGCCGTGTATCCCTGGCTGCTTTAGCTGTGTCTCCCTAGTCACTGAACCACCCAGCCATTCACATTCCCTACAAATATCTTCTCATACAATTGCAATAAAGCACATGAACCATTTCTTACTGCTAGGGAAATTATTAATGGCACACAAATTAACAACTTTCCAGCTTCAGTGTAGATGATAAATCCATGGGTATCAAACAACAAATATGCATATGATAATGGTGGCGTTTAGTTTTGTCTCTTTAGCATTCAAATTCTTAGAAATATTTAAGGTCACTTTGAATTTGAATTTATTAAGATGTGCTTTCTTTTCTATTTACCACAATAAAAGTTGCCAGAATATTAAAACCAGCAAATCCATGAATTCTAAACTAATTCCGAAAGATAATGTCCAACATGGCCTTCATGTTTCCCTAAGCTTGACTACACCCTGGACAGGGTTCTTGCTGCTGTTGACCCCTGACCTCCCTCTGCTAGCAACTCCTACATAATCCAGATGCCTTAACCACAGAGATTCCTCCCCTTCCATTTTTTAGACTACTTACTTCAGAAAACTTGTAAATACTTTTCTCTGTCCTTTCAAAGTGCACATCAATCCTTTCAAAAAACCTCTTGCCAGTTTTATAACCCAGGAATATCTTTTTCAAGGACCTGGAAGCCATCACTTTGAAATGTGATTATCAGGCAAGCTAGTGTCTTTATCCATCACTTTCTCTGGGAAGGTAGGATCCTAACTTATACCACTTCCTTGCTCCAGTGGTGAAACTAATGTTGTGAGATATTTGGGTAACCAGTTAGCAATCATAGGTAGCCTACAGGCCCCCCTAACCCAGCTCCTAAAATCTCTCCTGCCCTTCCAGTGGAGTTGAGTTGGTCTATCTCTAAGTGCAATAGCCTTCAATAAAGTCTTTCTTACCAGTTTAACTTTTCCACCACAATCTTTGCTTTGATAGTTAACATTATTAACGATTATAGAATATATTAAAGGTATATTAAAGGCCTAAAAGAAATGTCAGCCTTGCTGTCCTCTGAATTCTACTACAGATAATCATTTATTTGAAATCCCTCAATGTTATAATCATTCATATATTTTTATGTATTTGGTATTAATAAGTTTTATTCAGTGATGATTTTAAAATAAATCTTCAGCGTATCTTCAAATATTAAGTTCATCGAATACAAGTATCTATACAACAACTGATAATAGGAACTTAGATTTACTGAATACTTTGTTATGCAATAGAAATTGTGCCTAATGGTCTTCACACATTGCCAAATGGAATCTTTATACAGCACTGTAAAGAAGATACTATTATTTTTCCAATAGAAACCTGAGGCTTAGAGCACTTAAGAAACTTGACAGAAGTTAAATATGTTATAAACTACGAGCCTGCCTAAACTCAAAGCCTGAGGTTTTCTATTATTTTGTTTATTATTTGTAGGGAAAGTTATGATTTTTTTACAACCATTTTTGGTCATTTTTACAAGGATTACTTTGGATCACATTCATCTCAGAAAATGCCAAATATACATTAATGATATACACATTTGCTTACTCCTGGAATGATGCTTTCCATGTACATTCATTCTGCACATATTTGAAATTTACACATCTGAGCCTGAAACTTGCTTTATTTCTAATTGGAGTCATCCTAGTTAAGAAATATTTTTCAGATATGACAAATACCATTTTCTATTTATGCTAGCTATCTAGCACACATACTGTTTTAATGTGCTAATAGTATGTGATCTTTGATGTATATAAAGTGTTTTGTCCCCACATTAAATGGATCCAGATTGCTGCTGATGCTTTTGCTGTGCAGATTTATAGCATATTTCATTTTTCTTTTTTTTTAGGTTTTATAAACAGCATCAAATATACATGTTCCCGCTTTGAGTCTACATTCACAATAACTGAGGTAAGATTGAAAAAGCCAAATAGTCATTTTTGTGTAAAGGGTAACCCTAGTTAAACAGGATATTAAGCAAATACTTCTTGTTTAAAATCACCTATGTATTTTTTTTTGCCAAATTTATACACACACACACACGTGTACACATACTTCGCTATTTTCCTCACCCAAGAATTTTTTAAAATTTTTCTTTAGAGCTTTTAATGTTATAGATACTGTATGGATTTTGGAGTCAAATGGAATTGGGTCTCAATCCTCTCTCTAACACATAGTTTCAGGTGTTATAAAGTTTCATGGATAACAAAGAATTTTATTCTTTGTAATGGGAAAAAAAGTAAATTTTCTATACAATGATAATTTGAGATTAACATACAATACAACACTATTCTCTATTTGTTTCCATCTTTACTTCCTTTCTTCTCTATTAGTGCACTCTGAATTTGTATGATAATCAAATATATCTTGTATAATCAGGCCTATTTCAATTCCAGTTAGTGGAAATCCATTTCTAAGAAGCCAAAACAACAGAAGTAAATTCTATTTCTCTTCTTTTTTTTTTTAAGATTTTATTTGTTTATTTGACAGAGAGAGACAGCAAGAGACAGAACACAAGCAAGGGGAGTGTGAGAGGGAGAAGCAGGCTTACTGCGGAGCGGGGAGACTGATGCAGGGCTCAATGCAGTGCTCGATGCAGGGCTTGATCCCAGGACCCTGGGATCATGACCTGAGCCAAAGGCAGACGCTTAACAGCTGAGCCACCCAAGTGCTCCAGTAAATTCTATTTCTTAATTAAGAAACAAAACAAGGCACAATGTCTGTCTCAGATAAGGCTAGCCCAAGGTTTTTAATGGAATCTTTAATGGAATCGGGACTTTATCTTCTCATCTCTGTTGTTCTTTCGTGATTTCATGATCTCAAGTCAGCTAGATTCATGGCTGGCTCTTTCTCCAGGTCTGTATTCTTGTAGTTCTACGATCAAAAAGGATCTGTAGTTCTAGATCAAAGAGGAAAAGGAGCTACTTTATTAACAAAACAATTTGAAAGTTCCTAGGGAAAGACACAAACATACCTGGATTATGTCACATGCCTACACCTTGGACCAATATCATTGTTGAGGAGATGGCACATAGAATATTGTGAAAATGAATATTATGAATAGAGGGCTCGTGTGTGAGTGTGAGAGAATGGTCAGTCAAAAACAGTATCCCCAGTTTTTCATGCTTAGCAAATAATTGTCAAGGGCATGTGTCAAACAACTGAATATGAAATTTCCTCTGAAAAATTATGTAGTGGTTAATTTCCATGTTCTTTTTAAGAATTAACATTTTATATACAGCATTGTTAATTGCAAATAAAATAACATCGCCACTGAGTAATATAAATGCCATAGGCTAGCTTCATTAGATTAATGAGCCAATGACTCCAACCTTGATGTCTCTTCTAATTATGCACAATGCACTGTTTCTTTCAAAAGAAGACATCTAATTAATTAGATACAAATGTCATCTATAGGTCATTGACAGCTAAGATGATCACTGATGATTCAGTTTATTCCAAGGTAACCTAACACTCCTCTGGGATTTCCAGAAAATGTCATCTTTGAATCAAAAAGTTCTCCTGTAGTGAAGGATTATAGAAAAGCAAATCTTCAAATCTTTAACTTTTTCACACAGAGTAACTTGTTATCTAATCTGAGAGATAAACGCAGTCTTTTCCAGATACACATGTTAAGATTTCCTTTTAGTCGTGCCAACTAATTAGATGTTTGAAAGAAGAATGTACTTGTAAAATAAGAAAGAGTTTATTCATATTTTTCATTGTCAATACTTAAAATGTCATTCTTCTTTAGGACAAGAAATATCAAATATTTGATAAAAATGCAATTTTCCCACCATTTCATTGTCATGAAAAACAATCCTATCCAAAATTTTATGTTCATCTGTAAGCATATTGATGTTCTGAGAATATCTGTTAAATATGTTCTTTTTAAAAGTAATAAAATAGTAATATTGTGTTGAATGATTGAAAACAGTATAAATACTGTTGCAAACTAATCGCAAAATGTCTACAAACCCTATGTTAATTTTAGTGTCATGAAGAGGTTAAAATTAGGAATGGAACAAAAATTTTTATTTTTCCCTCCAATCTTCATGCCAGTTGTCTGAATAGCACGATGCCAAATAATGGATATGATTAATATCATAGAATATTTTTGCATCTAGATTTCTCACACAGAATATGATCAAAATGTTTTACATACTTCTTACAGTACTTATAAACATTGGCAAGTAAGCCACTCTATAAAATTTGTTATTCCGCTAATGACATTGCACCAAACACCCTTATTTATAAAGGTAAAAAACGTTAGAATTGTCATTATGTTTCATTTTTATTGAAAAGGATAATTTTACGTTTTCTCAGTGTTATAATGTCCTAAAAGAACAAAATCTTATGTTATTCATGGACTTAAATTTTAAAACTCAGAACAGGTGATACAATGCACATATGTACTTCCTCTTGATTTTTTAATATTCTTTTTATAAAAATGTGTTGGAATTATTCTACTTCCCTAAGATATGATTTAACTAAAATTCATTTTTTGATCATTTTTTTAATTCAAAAGTCCAGGCTCGTTTTTATGTGTACTTACAACACCTGAACTTGAACAAAACACTCCCATAAGAAAATATTGCTGTATGTTAGCTGAGTAGATTCTTTGGGGCCTTCTGGATTCTAGATAACCTTATCTAGCACTTACTATTTCCATGGATTCAGTGTCTTTCTGCCTATGTAAAATAAGGTCATATACTCTCAAGTGTAACATGAGAAAGATATGAGAATAATTTTTAAAATATACTTTGACAAAAGTTACAATTTAAAGAGATCACTAGGCATAAATGTAAGTAATTAAAATACTGAGAAGTTTTTTTTTTTAAGCACTAGGAATATTGCTAGGTCTTGGAATCAAGGAAGATATGATCAAGGGAATAAAGTGACATTTATTTGGGGCCTTGATGAGAGGTTATTACCAAATGTGATAGCATGTGGAGAATAATCTAGGTAGAGATTGGACCCTAAATAAAGACAGAATGCAAATGAAGAAGTGATATTTCTAGGAAATGGAAGCAGCACAGAATTTCATTGGTGTCTAGAATTAATAAATGGGAGACATAAGAGCAAATACTTTAAAAATATGTTGGAGATCAATCATTATGCTCTATAACTTCCTGTTTGTTTTATTTTAGTCAGAGTTTTCATTGAGTAAATGATTCATTTGGAGAAACTTTGGAGATTAATCTCACAGTATGGTGTAGGATAAATTAGAGGAAGAAAAACACATGTAGTAATTTGCAGCTCTTTAAATCTGTACCCCTCCCCCTTATATAACCTCATGGCTTCCTTTCTATTATACCAGTAACATGGACTTTATTTGGAATTTAAAATAAGTTGCTATAACAAAAAGAAAACTAAACCAAAGGTTAATGGGCAAAATTACATGCATAATAAAAGCTGAAACTTAAATAATTAATAGAGCTTAATGCTTTGGAATAATGCAAAGATACCCTTAAAACACTACTTCCGTTTACATGACTTACTGATTTTAATTTAACTACATCGTCAAATTTTAATTTAACAAACATGTATATCTATAAATGCTGGTAATTTTTATCTCCAGATAGAGATCATAGGCCAGATCCTGCTCAAACAAGGAGCATGACGAGCAGAATTACTAAATGGCATACCATGTACATTTATGGTTCACAATTTTTAAATTACACACTTTGCTTTTATGAAAGAATTACTAATTTTGAAGCACCACGGATTAAGTTCTACCTCAAATTTCATACCAAAAACTGTTCAACATAGATTGTTTCCATTTAATTATTGAGCACATGGTGTATTCCTCTGTTGATGGTAATGGATAGGAACCTGGAGAACAGAAGTGTCAGAATCATTGCTTTATCAGACATTGCAAACAAAGCTAATGTATTTTGAATATGAATAAAAAAGAATGAATTAATATCATGGAAGAGGAAAAATAGAAAAACACTGGAGATATGTAACAGAATATCTGAATCCACCAAGAGACTGGGGGACACCTCTGTAAGGAATTCGTATTTAAGTCGAAGCCGAAAGAAGTTGTGCTTAAAGTGTCGTCCCTGGAAAGCACCTAGAAACTTAGAAGAAATGAAAATTCTCCAACTTGACTCCAGACGTACTATCAGAAACCCTGTGAGATCTAGGAACCTGTGTTTTAACATACCTTCCTGGTGATTTTAACGTGCCATGAAGTTTGGGAGCGTATGATCGAAACATCTACAGGAAGAATAGAAAGTGAGTGAGCAAGAGGTGGGTGAGATGTTCCAGGCTTTGTGCTTCAGGTAGAAAGAGAGAGATGTTTGCTCAGAGAACTAAAAGGAAACAAGAGCAGACACAGGCAAAATGAAGTGAAATAATGTCAGGTGTGCCGTCAGGGGCGCAAATGTGAAGAAATGGAGGAGGGCTTTGACCGTTATTTTAAAAGGATTCAATTATGAATTTATAGTATGTCATTTTATATAAAGTCACAAATATGTATTCCTTACAAAAGTAATATATTTAAGAATATTATTAAAGGGTCTACAAACCATTCTCATTATGGCATCAAGCAATAGTGCCTTTTCCTTCTGTCATATATACTCTTCTTGGTTCCTCTCTTTACTTTTATGATTACTGAGAAAAACAACAAAATTCAGTACATAACAACTAAAAATCACTCTACTTTCAACAGTATTGTGCCAACAAATTTAAATTAACAAATATGCTTTAGTAAATAGAGCAATTATTCCCATACTTACAATACTCTATAATATCAGATGCTTTAGAGTTCAAAAGGCACTTTTGCATACATTGTTAACAATGTCAATATCCTTTAAAAGATCTATTTTATACTTACAAATTTTAAAAGCCTGTTCTAAGATTCCATACTTAGCAATATCTCTAGTGGGGCATGCACTTCACACAATTATGAATTTTTCATCTGTTTACTGATACACCTCAAACACTTGTATGAGTATTTGAACCATAGTAGGTACTTGATGAATATGTACTTTGAGATAGTATTTTAAGAAGCAATTGAGTCACTATAGCATTATCAGCTACTAGTATTTATAGATTTTATGTCAAAACATTTATTTGGTCATGTAATTTTAAAATCTTCCATTACGGAGGATCATATCACCCATCTCAGTCTTTCTCCATTCATGTAGCATGGCAGGCTACTTACAGTCATGTGTAGAATGTTTTATTATATGTAGATTCTTCCTTTCTATAGACATAAACGACATGTTTCCTTTTTCAATTTCTTATCAACTGACCCTCATGCAAATTTTAGCTGGCCAGAGTGAAACAGCACTCAACTTTTTCCTTAATAGCTACTGTGTATGTGTTTCTAGTAAACACACACACATTTTAAATCTAGTTTGTTTTGTGCAGTCATGTGGAGTGAAAGATTCATCTGTCTTCTGCATAAAAATCAAGCAGTGAGTAGTCATTGTGACAATACGTAAAGGATGAGCTATTTGCCTGTCCTTTCAGCCATGGAAAAGAGAGGGATTAAAAAGAGAAGAGGAAAGATGCACATTTTTCCCTTATGTTTTTATACGGCCCCAAATAAGCTTGTTACACCTAGAGGTTTAAAAAAAAAAGTATTTTTCCCAATATGCCTTATATTAAAATGTATGACTATGTTGGCAACCTTCTACATATTTATATCCTACCTCCATTGGGTTATGACTTTCTCAAAATACAAGTAAACAATAAAGCATTGGAACACATTGGATGAAGCCAGTGAACAGAAGTAATTTTCTACATTTGTATCACATTAGGAACATCTAAACAGTTTATTTCTGGATTTTGCTGTAAAATTAAATGTATATATTCCAATTGGAAGGGTGATATAAAAGCAATTTGTAAAACATACAGATAAGGCAGCAAGATAATTGAAAAACACATATATATTTGACAATATGTTTCATAAATGCTAAACAAGCAACATGTCTGGGCCCCTCATTTGATGTATGTCTCTACAACAAACACATACACCATCTCCATGGGAGACCACAATAGGTTTCATCATAAATTTAATTTTTTGTGTGTGAAAAAAGAATCATATATACATATGTAGAATACAACACATTTTCATTGTTTTGTTTCTCCTCTTTGGAGCTACGGAGGAAAATGCGTAAGGAAAAACAGATAACTTCTATGATAAATATGCATTAAATTCTAAACATTTTTATTTATTAGATTCTGATTTGCTCCTTAGCAGTAGAGAATAATGGTGGAAAGTCTGGTTCTAAAGTATATTTACTTGGGGGGGGGGCACTTGGGTGGCTCAGTTGGTTAAGCATCAGACCCTTGATTTTTTTTTTTTTTTAAGATTTTATTTATTTATTTGACAGAGAGACAGCCAGCAAAAGAGGGAACACAAGCAGGGGGAGTGGGAGAGGAAGAAGCAGGCTCCCAGCGGAGGAGCCTGATGCGGGGCTCAATCCCAGAACGCCGGGATCATGCCCTGAGCCGAAGGCAGACGCTTAATGACTGAGCCACTCAGGTGCCCCCAGACTCTTGATTTTGGCTCAGGTCATGATCTCAGCGTCCTGAGATCAGGCTCCATGTTCAATGGGAAGTCTGCTTGGGATTCTCTGTCCCTCTCCTCTTACCCCTCCCCCCTTCTCAAATAAATAAATATTTAAAAAAATAAAGTATATTTACTTGGGTTCAATTTGCACTTTGTCACACCCCTTCGATGACTCAGACAAGGCATACAACTTCTTTTTATTTGGAATGAGTATTCTAAGGAGCAAATGAAATATAAAATAAGAATATGTAAGGCACACTATAGTTTTGTTTGATTTTTTAAATTTGGGAGATCCACTTTTACTGTTTCTTTTATAGCTATATCTAAATTAAGTCCATTGCGTTATTTTTGATAGTATGTGCAAGCTTTTATCAGTAAAGCAAAAATAAATTGGTGGGGCCTTTAATTGTATTAGTGTAGAAGATACCACAGTGTAAATCTACATAATTTCTTTTTGTTTTTCATTTCTTGATTCCTTTATCTGTTCCTATTTCCCTACCCTCTGAAAAACCAGTAATTATTTTAAAAAATCAGATTCTTTGTATTTCCTTAATATTTTAGTCCTGATCCTTTAAGGCTGTGATCATTGTTGAGCAAACCAAGAATTTAAATTCTGTAACACTAAATGCTATCATGGTCTTGAAAATCTGTGTGAATCTTGGTGTTTAATGTTTTTAACTACCATTTTTATCCTTTTGCTATAATCCCTTGTTTCTCGCATTTGTATCTGTTTAGTTATGCACTTATTCTTCAAACTTTATTTTTTCATTTATAGTCTCACCTTGGTGCTCTGATGAATGGTGTGACCCTTGGTAATTTGCTCTGTGACTCCACACATCTCTGTTAACTCTGCAGGACATTGTGATACACAGTGTTTCTGAAAGAAAAGGCTGTGTGTATAAGCCTTGGTAACATTTAAAATACATATTTCTGATGATACAAAGTAGAAGTACTTACTGGAGGTATAAATGGGCTTGTGTGGATCTTCGTAACATTTTTCTAAGAATGGAATCATTTTGTGAAGTTTATTGATTAGGTTCAAGTGAGATCAGTGAATCAGTTGTAAAAACCACACTTCATATTTTGTAATCTTGGCAATGAATGCACCGACCAATTTCAAGGTTTAGAAGAAAAGAATCAGAAAGGATGCTGCATTTGTTTAGAAATGTGCAGAATGTGTTAGATAAACCAATCAATACCTAATTACTAGTCTGCAGCCTTCCCTATTTAATGCTCAGGCTTTCACAGAGATAAACAACCTGCTGTGTGACCTGATGTATTTGTTCTGACAGCGCTTTTAAAGGGACTGCTCGAAACCTGGCAATAACTTCCAAAAGAAATGATTTTCCAAGAGACTTATTTCCCCACACATATCCAACTAAATATACAAAGCCAAAGAAATTCGTGAACAAATAAATGTACAAACCTCAGAATCTCCAATTCTATATAATGTCAGTGAAATACAATTTTTAAAAAACAACATTTCTTTCTTACTATAATTAATGGAGAAAGCCCAAGGGTATTAGCTATTATGTACAATTCTGTCTGCGACTATATGTAGGTTGGTAAATGGGTGAAAGCTAATTCTAACTATTACATTTTCTCAACCCTCGATGTGATCAGTCCACAGGCACTGAAGGCTCTCAGTGGCTCTCTCAGTGATTCCACTGAAATATAATTTACAAAAACTCAAAGATTTCATTTTCAGTTATTCATGAATTGTTGTCATCTATTACAAGCAAGACTCAGGGCTAATCTCTGAGTAGAATTTGTTTATTCAAAATCTATGGCCTTTATAAGTCCTATGTATCTAATAAACAATATAAATACATACCCGGAGTATTTGATTACAAGACAGCCTTTTCCTTTTCCTTGAAATTCCAAAAGAGGAGGGTGCTTCAGCCGAAGAAGTCTTCAGGGGGAAGGGAAGAAAAATGCATCATAGGAACATTTTCTCCTCTTAGGGTAGCTTGAAAACATTTTTTGTATTGAATTAATGTAATTAAGATGCTTACTCCATTTAGATCTTATATTAAAATCTCAAGAAAACTGTAATTTAAAAAGTTACCTTAAAAATTCAGAGGCATTATAAATGGCAGATGCCACAGTGATTTTCAGTATTACTGTTCTGTATGATTTTCTTGGTAGTTCATATAATGGATGTCATGGATTTATTTTTAAAAGGAAACATTATCCACATATTATATCTACAAAGTGTCATCCCTTTCTCCATTTTCTTTCATTTATTTTAAACAATTTTATTTATGTGCCCTTTACTTCTGGGAGAAGTTTGTTCTTTTTAGCAGTGATTACAAGTTTTACAATGGAACCTTTGTCATTAATTATTTCAAATATTAATTCTATTACATTACTTTGAATCTGTACAGATAGTTTTTCCCAAACTCACATAACTTTATTTTCAAGTCAGTCAATTGCAGCCTGTTTGATATATGTGGCACCCTCATCCTAACTCAGAAAGTCCACATAGGCTAACATTATTGAAAGTAAGAATGTAAATAAGCCTTAAAATTTCATTGTTTAATAGAGCAATTTTTTTTTGAATTGTGACTTTGCTCTGAGTATCCTTTTGTGATGCAGAACTGTTCCATAAAAGCATACTTTTTAATTTCATTTTACTTATTTTTGAGGAAAGAGAGATTTAACCAGACCCAGTATTTAAATATTTGCAGGTAATGAGGAAGCTCCCTCTTTTGGTACTCTTAGATTTTATTTCTCAGGGTGTGAACTGGAGTGGAGATTGAATTCTTCAGCTTCCAATATAGGTTTCAGGACCTGCAGACTTTGATCTAATGTCAGTCTGGTGGAGCATAGTGAAATGAGATCTGTCCCTTCCCTGCTTTGATTAATTTTGAAATTGATATGTAATGGGTAGGGATTTTATTGAAGCAGAATTTACAAAATTATGCCAGCCCTATAACCAGCACGCCAGGGCGAACTCTTCCTCTGCAACTTTTCCTATCACCAGCAGTGTCTGCAATCATTTTTCTAAGATAAAAAGAGAGCTTGCCTATTTTAAGGTATCAGAACCTAGAACCAACAATCTCCTACTTCTTACTTTCTAAAGCTTCCAGTTGTAGCTATATTTAGAAAAGAGACTGGGGGTGCCTGCATGGCTCAGTCAGTTAAGCATCTGCCTTTGGCTCAGGTCATGATCCTGGGGTCCTGGGATCCAGCCCTGCATCCAGCTGCCTGCTCAGTGGTGAGTCTACTTCTCCCTCTCCCTCTGCCCCTCCCACCCCTGCTCATGTTCTCTCTCTCTCTCCCACTCTCACTCTCATAAATAAAATCTTAAGAAAATTAAAAAAGAAAAAGAAAAGAAGCTGTGATCTTCTGACCATTATAGCTGATAGTTGAACAGAAATGTGTGTGTGTGTGTGTGTGTGAGAGAGAGAGAGAGAGAGAATAACTGTACTTTAATACAGTTGTCTTAGTCCTTCTGGGCTACTTTAACAAAATGCCACAGATTGGGAGCTTATAGGCAATGGAAATGTATTCCTCATTTCTGAAGCCTGGGAAGTGCAAGATCAGGGTGCCGGCGTGGTCCAGTGAGGGCCATCTTCCTGGCTCCTAACCACCTCCTTTTCACTGTGTCCTTGTATGGTGGATGGGACCAGGAGGTCTGTTGAGATGTCTTTTCTACGAGTACTAATCCTATTCAAAAGGGCTCCACCTTTATGACCTAATCACCACCCAAAGGCCCCACCTTCTAACACCATCACTTTAGGTCTTACAAGTCCAACCTATGAGTTTTTTTGGAGACACAAATATTCAGACCTTAGCAACAGGCATATAATTTTTATAAGGTTATATAGATATTCGTATGATATATACAGGTGCACATACATAGTTAATACACATATAAGTGCATAGAAAGCATATTTATGTTAATATATATGGACATACATTTATGTTATGCATATGTATACATATATACCATATATAATCGTAGTTATTAAATATAGGTGATAATAAATATACACCTGACAGAATGCCAGAATGCATATTGTGTGTACATGTGTGTGTGTGCATGCACAGGCCAGCACATGCTCTGGTATATGATTATTCCATTTGTTTAAAGTAACAATACATATGCAAGCTTACCCAAAATGCATCAATAATGATTACATTTTCCTGTTATTACTGTTGATCCACCAAATAGTTTTCTCTTATCTGTCATAAACGTTCTACTTTTCTCCATAAAATCTATTTCTCTGAATTATATATATATATACATATATATATATATGATGTGCCTCCTGTTGGTATAAAATGAAGACTAAAAGCTGTTTTTAAGTCCTGAATACTCAAAAGCTCTTTTTTTTTAAAGGATAGTGATTTCATGGACTCCTTTAGTACTTGCTTTCAGTCATTTTCATGTTTCAGTAATCACAACAAAATATATTCCTAAATATAATTGTCAATCTTGATGTATTTAATGCTTTCTCACTCCCATGCCTGCCTCCTAATTTCATAGTGGCTATCTCCATGCCATCAGGAGTAGAGAGGACAGACATACCCTTAATCTGAACTTTCTTTCAAAGATGAGTTTTTAATGGGCTTTTGTCACTCGAAGGCTTTGTCAGTCATATCTCATTTGGATCCTAGAAGTTGATTTCACATTATAAGGGCCCATATTTTTAGATTTTCTCTATTTCTAGAATTTCAGCTTGAAAACCACTTAATTTTTTCTTTGCTCATCTCCTTCACATAAAAACCTACATAAGTGGTTAATAGGACCCAACATATACTATCATACTCTCATGCTGACTCTTTCTTACCACTTTGCCTAGGGCATCAGACACAGTTGTACATGGGCCTCCCTTCAAGTAATCGAAGGCAACAGGTTAGCAAATATTTTTCCACAATAAATCACAACTCTCCAGTCTTCCTACCTTTGCTCTTCATTGCCATGCTCCCTGTCACTTTACCACTAATCCAAGGACATTTATCTAATGTAGTTTTATGCCAATACTCCTACTTAAAAATATAATTTTGTAAATGTTGAGAAATCGCAACATGGACGGGACTATGCTAATGAAAGGAGGAGATAATGCTAAGTGAAATAAGTCAAGCAGAGAAAGACAAACATCATATGGTTTCACTCATTTATGGAACGTAAGAAGTAGGAAGATCAGTAGGCAAAGAAAGGGAAGAAAAAAGGGGGGTAAACAGAAGGGGGAATGAACCATGAGAGACTATGGACTCTGGGAAACAAACTGAGGGCTTGAGGGGGGGTGGGAGAATGGGTTAGGCTGGTGATGGGTATTAAGGAGGGCACGTATTGCATGGTGCAGTGGGTGTTATAACGCAAGTAATGAATCATGGAACTTTACATCAAAAACTAGGGATGTACTGTATGGTGACTAACATAATAAAAATTATTATAAAAATATATAATTTTGCATTAGGGAAGAGTACTTGTAACATACAAGACTGAAATAAAAGTGACTTAACACAATATGAATTTATTCCTAGCTGTCATAACAATTTAAGGAGTGCTCAACAGGTAGCTTTCCAACCAGTAGGTCAAGGAGCAATCCTTCCTCAGTCTTGTGGATCAGTATTCTCTAGGATCTGGGATTTCTCTCTTTTTTTCCTGTTGATGGAAAAGAGAGGATACTACAGGAAAAAAAAAAAACTATATGGAGTGGGTCAAGCACCTACGACTTGGGCCCACATTATACTGGCCAGAACTCACTGAGGTGGCCAAGGCTCACAGGGAGGGAGTTGACCAAGTATGGTCAGGCTGCATCCCAGGAAAAAAGGAAAACACTTAAATGTTGGTGAATAAACATAGTCTCTTCCGCAGGTGCTCTAAAAAGAAGAGGCCAAAAGAGGCCATATTCTCTACATTATCTGAGTACCAACTAGGAATGTGGAATCACTTTTGCTAGCTCCTAAAAGGAGACAATATTATAAGATGCGATGAGTATCACAGTGATTCGAAGTTAGCAATCATGATTTGACAAGTTCTCATAAAACTTACAGTTGGGAAATCATTAGAAATTAATGCTTATGTTTTATCCAATATTTGAGGCTACATAATCATGTAATTGCTACTTCTCCCTGGATATTTAGCTTCTAATCTTTCTCCTAGCCATTTTTTTCAGCTTCATTTTGCATATAGACCCTTAGTAAAGCAATATCGTATAGTGTATGCTTGCTGAGGAAAAAAGGTCTGTGTGCAGAGGCATTATACGTATTTTCTGTATGTTCACTCCCTGCATGTGTAATACACAAACCTTGATTTGCATAAAGTTCCAAAGATCCCTGCCAAATATTGTCAAATTATTATATATTCATAATAATGCATATTGTAAAATTTAGACTTCTCCAGATGGAAGTCTCAATTCATCCCCAACATTAAATCCCAGAGTGGAAAGGATTTACTCTCCTCTAGACAAACCATACTATACATTTCCATATTTGCCCTATTCCTAGCTTAATGTCTTGCTAAAACTTGATTGAGTTACAAGGAACAGAAATCACTCAGGGTCACGAAAAAGTGAATTCTTTCAAGTATCCTTATTACTGGAAAATAAAAGACCCCCTATACAACAAAACTTTATAGAAAGTGAAGCAGGGACACCATCAGGGCTATGAAGATTCTCTGTCCTTCCCTTTGGGGCCAAATGGTATTAGTTTCTCTGCATATCATTCTTCTCTCAAATGGAATGACTTCTTAATTTCAGCTGTTATTGTACATGGTCAAACATTTTCTGCTTTTCATTATACTATGGCAATACTTAATAATAATAATGATCCTATTAATATATTGTCTTTACATGTGTTTTGAATTATATACCTCTTACTAATGAGCCCCAGATCTTGAAGTCAATATTCCGAATTTTTCACATAGGGGATATGATCGTCTCAGAAAACAGTTATAGCATATCACTAGCTACAGGGAAGTTGCTCATTGGTCAAGTATGCAAATACAGTCCTGTCATCTTTATCTAAGGGAGTGAAGAAAAATAATACAGAACACAAAACAAAAATGATATTTGGTATGTACCATAATTGTGCTTTTTATGCAAGGAGTTAATTATACAAAGCTCAGCTTTCTATTGCTGTGTTACATGTTACTGCAAACCTAGTGGTATAAAAGCACACAAATATATTATCTCACATTTCTGTAGTTCAGAAGGCCAGATTGGGCTTAATTGCTTTCTCTCTCCAATATCTCCTAAGGCTGAAATAAATGTGTCAACTAGCTATATTCCCACCTGGAACTTGGGGTTTTCCCCCAAGTCTATATAAGTTATTGGCAAAATTCTGTTCCTTGTTGTAATATTAAGATCCCTGTTTTCTTGCTATCTGTTGGCTAGAGATTGCTCTGAACTCCTCTAGGTTGTTCTCAAATCCTTGCTATGTGTGCCCCTTCAACCTACAAATCCAGCAATTGAATCTCTCTCACATCACATCTTCTTATATCATCAGGAAGGGCCAATCCCATTCAAGGGCTCATCTGTTTAGGTCAGACCCAACAAGATAATCTTTCTTTTGATTATCTTAATTAGTAACCTTAATTACTATTAGTTTAATAGTAATTACTAACTACTTAGTAATTAGTAGCTAATTACCAAATGGTTAATAACCTTAATTCTAATGATTAACTGATTGAAGTTAACTTAAAGTAACCATAATTAGATCTGAAAGAACCATTTAATGAAACATAATCACAAGAATGATATTCCATCATATTCACTGGTCCTGCTCACCTTCAAGGAAAGAGAATTATATAGGCATGTGCCTTAGGAAATAGGAATGTGCATTAGGAAATAGGAATCTTTGGGTCCATCTTAGAATTCTGCCTACCATCGCTCCTCTGGCCCCCAGTGATTCACCTCCCTCCCAAATGCAGATACCTTCTCCCTAGTTCTTTACTAGTCTCATTGCATTAGGGCACCAGCTCAAGTCCCAAATCTTATCATTTAAAGCTAAATCTCACCAATTTAAGCTCATAATCTTATCATTAAAATTATTTACACCTACATCAAGTATGGATGAGGCTCCCAGGTATAAACCATTAAGTACAACCCCTGGGCCAAAAATGTTTTCCGTTTTTGAATCTGAAATTAAGCAAAGAAGATACTTCCAGTACATGCCACGTACAGTGGTGGCACAGGTATAGAGTAATAGCTATACATCTGGTTCAAAGAAGGGAGAAATGTTGAAAAATCATATTTTCCTTTTTGTAATTGAAGTACATACACTGTTATATTAGTTTCAAGTGTTTAACACGATAACAATTCTATACATTACTCAGTGCTCACCACAGTAAGTGCAGTCACCATCTGTCACTAAACAACTTAATTGCAATCTTATTAACTCTATTCCCTATCCTGTCCTTTTCGTCTCTGTGACTTATTTATTTTATAACTGGAAGTTTGCATCTCTTAATTCACGTTATATATTTCACTCATTCCCCTTCCACCTCCCTTCTGGTGCCCATCCGCTTGTTCTCTGAATTAAGGGTCGTTTTTTGTCTCTTTGTTTGTTCATTTCTTTTGTTTCTTAGATTCCACATATGAGTGAAACCATATGGTGTCTGTCTTCCTCTGACTGACTTCTTTCACTTAGCATTATACCTGCTAGGTCCATCCACGTTGGTATGAATGGCAAGATCTCATTGTTTTATAGCTGAGTATTGTTCCATCGTGTATGTATGTAGATGGGCCCCATCTTCTTTATCTGCTCATCTATGGATGGACTCTTGGGTTGCTTCTACATCTTGGCTCTTGTAAATGATGCTGCTATAAAGGTAGATGTATCTTTTTAAATCAGTGTTTTCATTTTCTTTGGGTAAATGCCCAGTAGTGGGATTACTGGGTCCTATAGTATTTCTATTTTTAGTTTTTTGAGGAACCTCCATACTGTTTTCCACAGTGGCTGTACCAATTTACATTCCCACCAATAGTACCCAAGGGTTACGTGAAAAATTGTATCAGATGATCATCATATTTCGTGAAATGTCAGTTTAAATCATTTCTCAATAGTGTGTCTACGGGGCAAAGGTCGTGTGACATTTTCTATTAAATTCATTATCATTTTATCCATTCTAGATATAAGTATAGTGTCAAGTATAGGTATAGGCATTAGGAATAGTTTTTCTGAGTTGGTACTTTCCTTTTTATTTTCTTAATGGTGAAGTTTCAAGGGTTAGAGTTTCAAATTTTGAAGTCCTCCTTATCAGCTTTTTCCCCCCTTTTCCTTTGGTGGTTAGTTCCCGTAGTTTCATGTGCAGGATATCGTTGACTACACCAAGGTTGTGAAAGTGTTCTCCTATTTCTTATTCAACGTTAATAGTTTGATGTACATAGATCTAGGATTCATTTTGAGTGAATGTGTGTGTTATTGTCAAGTTTTAGCATCCTCTTTTTCCATTAAAGGACTCATTTCTCTTTTCTAGCACAATTTATTAAAAACAATATTCTTACCTTTATTAAAATACCTTAGAACTTATGTAGAAGGTCAGTTGGACATACTTTCATACATATCAGAATCTAGTTCTGTATACACTCTTTTCTACTAATCTGTCCTTCCATACAGAAATACCAGATTTTTTATTACTATAGCCTGTAAAGTCTCACAGTAAGGTGATATAAATTCTCCAAATTTTTTATCCTTTCAACATTGTTTTGGCTTTTCCATGTCTTTTCCTTTTTGACATAAGTTATGGAAACAACTTGCCAATTTCCTCAAAAAAAGCCCTGCTTGAATTTTGTTTGTCATTTCTCTAAATCTATAAATCCTTTTGGAGAGAATAAACATCTTAACAGCATTGAGTTGTGAGACCATAAACATGTTATACATCTATAATAAATTAGATCTTCATTAACTTCTTTCAGCAATGTTTGGCAATTTTTATTTATTTTTTATTTTTTAAAGTTTTATTTGTTTTTTAAGATTTTTATTTTTTTACAATTGTTAGATCTTCTTGTTGGATAGACCCTTTAAGTATGATATAGTGCCCCTCTACATCTCTTACTACAGTCTCTGGTTTAAAGGGGGGGTGGGATGGGGGAACCGGGTGATGGGTAGTAAGGAGGGCACGTGATGTGATGAGCACTGGTGTTATAGGCTACTAATGAATCATTGAACACCACATCAAAAGCTAATGATGTACTATATGTTGGCTAATTGAACTCAATTTAAAAAAAGATTTTTATTTATTTATTTGAGAGAAGAGAAAGAGAAAGAGAGCAGAAGTGGGGAGCAGGGGCAGAGGGAGAAGCTGACTCCAGGCTGAGCAGGGAGCCCAATGCAGGGCTTAATCCTAGGACCCTGAGATCAGGACCTGAGCCGAAGGTGGATGCTTAACTGACTGAGCCACCCAGGTGCCCATTTTGCAGTTTTTAGTGTAGAGGTCTTGCATGTTTCTTTTAACCTTATCCCTAAATATATTTTGATGCTATGTTAATTTTTTTTAAAATTTCATATTCCACATATTCACGTTATTATATAGAAATAAATGTGATTTTTATATTTTTATCATATGGCCTTATTAAATTTACTTAATTCTAGTAGAAAGACTCGTAGTCTTTCTATAGATTCTTTAGGATTTTCTCCATATTCACAAGCATGTCATCAGTGAGTAAGAACAGTTTTGCTTCTTCCTTTCCAAATGAGGGATATCTGTGTGTGTGTGTGTGTGTGTGTGTGTGTGTGTGTGTGTGTATGTTTTCCCATGTCTAATTCCCTGGACAGGACTTTCAGTATTATGTTGTATAGGAAAGATGAGAGTGGGTATTTTTGTTCCCATTTTCCATTCTTAGAAAGAAGACATTCAGTCTTTTACAATGTTCATAACTAAGTATGATATAACTCATGGGGTTTTTTCATTGATATACTTTATTGCATTTCAAAATTCTCCTCTATTCCTAGCTGGCTGAGCATTTCCATGACTGGATATAGAATTTTGATAAAATATTTTATTTGAATGTATTAACATGATCATGTGGGTTTTCTTTGTTATTCTATTAGTATGGGGAATTGCACTGATTCATTTTTTTTAAAGATTTTATTTACTTATTTATTTGAGAGAGAGTGTGAGAGAGCTGGTACACATATGCCTACAAGTGGAGGGAAAGAGAGAAGGAAAGAATCCCAGACAGACCATGCTAAGCACAGAGACCAATGTGGGGCTGATCTCATGACCCTGAGCTCATGACCTGAGTCAAAACCAAGAGTCAGACGCTTAGACAGTTGAGTCACCCAGGTGCCCCTGCATTGATTTATTTTCAAATATTATAGTAATTTTACATGATGGGGCTAACCACATAATGAATTATGATGGATTATCTTTCGAATATATTGCTGGATTCAATTTGTTATTCAAGTAGAGCATTATATTACTAGAAAATCTCTACCAGATTTATTCATACACATATGTATGCATGTATGTTTAAATATATGTCAGGGTACTTTTTAAAGGCATCTCTAAAGTGTTCTCAAAGACAAATTAAGAAACTTTGTAAAAAGGCGTGATTTAATTATTTTAATATTTCCTTAATTTATTGTATTATTAAGTGTACTGTTTTTGATTTATTTATTTATTAAAACAAGTTTATTTAGAAGTTATTTTTGTAGTGTATTCAGTTTGCCACCAAAGGTCACTTTCTTTTGTAATATTCTAACTTATATTTTAAATATTGAGCCAACGAGGGGTCAGGTGATAAATTCAAGAAGTTGGTATATTGTTCCTAAAAGCTATGACTTTTTTTCTTGTATTGATTAAGAAAACATGTGCTTTTCTCACTGTTTCCCACATAACCTCAAGGTTAATTTTTCATTAAGCTTTAGTAAATTTTGATCATGATATTTTATTTATTTTCCCATTCATTCATTCAATAAATATTTAAACATCAATATTCAGAAGACCATTTCCTAGAACATCTTTGTGATTAGGTAATTAAGCAAATGCTTATTTGCTTCTCTATTGTAACCCTTGTGTTTAGGTTGAGGCCATGTAATAAATGCCAAGTAATCAAACATGAGTAAAAGTAAAGGATGGTGATTCTGGGAAAAGCATTAAGGTTGAGGGTTTCTATATTTTGGTGATTTAAACTTAACATCTTAGTCTTTATTTGTTCTTCATTACCACTTTGTGTACTTTTTCTGAAACTCTAGATTAGAATTTTTTTTCAATACAAGTCATTTTCTTATCACATTCACCTGTATTTTAGACTTCAGTGTTTTTGTAAAGATAACTTTTCTACTCTTTGCATTTTAAAAATTATATTATCTTGGGGCGCCTGGGTGGCACAGCGGTTAAGCATCTGCCTTCGGTTCAGGGCATGATCCCGGCGTTATGGGATCGAGCCCCACATCAGGCTCTTCTGCTATGAGCCTGCTTCTTCCTCTCCCACTCCCCCTGCTTGTGTTCCCCTCTCTCGCTGGCTGTCTCTATCTCTGTCAAATAAATAAATAAAATCTTTAAAAAAATAAAAAATAAAAAAAATAAAAATTATATTATCTTGCAAAGACAAGACAGAAGCACATATGAAGTATGTGACATAATTATTACATTTAAACCCTTTTCTTTTTTTTAAAGATATTTATTTATTTGAGAGAGAGAGAACATGAGAGGAGGGAGGGTCAGAGGGAGAAGCAGACTCCCTGTTGATCAGGGAGCCTGATGTGGGACTCGATCCTGGGACTCCAGGATCATGACCTGAGCCTAAGGCAGTCACTTAACCAACTGAGCCACCGAGGCACCCACAATTAAATCTTTTTCACCGGAAATCACGTTTATCATTTTTATTACAGATTGCAGTTTTCTTCCAAATTCTTCATTCCTTTCTGTATTTTCACCTTTTGCCATGTCACATTGCACTTTATTACACTAGAGATGAAGTATATTTCCCCAGCCTGCTGATATTTAGTTTAGTCATGTGACTTATCTGGCCGGTAGAATATTGGTAGCAGAGCTGTGTGTCCTATCTGTTCTGAGCCTGGACCTTGAGAGGCATCATATGAATTCTTATCCTTCTTATGCTTTTGCCCTTATTATCAGAAGAACATATACTGGTTAAGCCATTGGTTAAAAGAGAATAAGAGATTAGGGGCACAGCAATGAACCTAACATGCCTTTAGAGCTAGATCAAGCCAAGCCTAAGTGGACCAGTGGGCACATGAAGAAAAGTAAACTATTGTAGTCTTAAGCTACTGAATTTTGGTGTGATTTGTTCTATAATATTGTACTTGGAGATGTCATTATTTTTTTTAAAGATTTTATTTATTTGAGAGAAAGAGCAAGAGAGAGCATGAGCAGAGGAAGGGGCAGAGGGAAGAGCAGACTCCCGCTGAGCAGGGGACTCAATGCAGGGCTTGATCCCAGGACCCCGAGATCACGACCTGAGCGGAAGGCAGACGCTTAACCAACTGAGCCACCCAGGTGCCCCGAAGATTTCACTTATTTTGCTATGTCATAGTGTATGTATTTCAAAATTATGAAAGCAGAGAACTCAACAATTTGGACAATTTTTGACAACTTCTGCTCAGTGTTGGATTCTATTGCCATAGTTATTATTACATTTTCATTCCACCTTTTAAAATTAATAATTTAAAAATAAAATCATATAGATTATATGTTTGATTGTTTATAACAGCTACTGACAGCAGAGTGCTTGCTATACAAACTATTTTCTCTTCATCTAAGAGAATTTTGAAGTAACGTTTAGCATTTTTAACAAATTTATAAATGCCTTCAATGTGTTTGAGGAACAGAAGTGGCTATATTATGAATAAATATATCAGATTTCCAAATATTTTCATGTTAGTTTTATTGTATTTTAATGAGGGCAAAATTAGCTTTATCTTGTCTATTTCTACATTTTTATCATAATTGATGATTCAGTAACTACTATGTCTCATGTTTAACTGGTACTTTAACTGACACCTTAGATCAAAATAATCTGATTAAAGGTTTCATATGACAGTCATAACTGATTTTTTTCTTCCACTATAAAACTAGATACTAGAGAAAAATAACAAATGAAAGTCTAGAGATGTTTATCCCTTTTTTTCAAATAAGTATACAAACAACGTTGATGAATATCATTTCACTTATAAATCACCTGTAACATTTATTAAAAAAACTCTTTTATGATGAAGATAGTATGTTTTAATAATGTATTGGTGTGCACCAGAATATTGCTTGTAGTAGCTACTACTTTAGACTCCAAAAATAGCTCTAAAACTCAATATGAATGTAGACAAATTCTGAAATGATTTTAGTGATTTTGCTTTTTTATCTGAATTATACCAAAATATAATCACTGACACTCTGTTGCTAAAAATTATCCATATTTGTTCACTGGAATCATATTAATGCTTCATGTTCTTGGTTGACTTATATTTGAAAAATACATTTCCAGGAATAAATCGATATTAGCATACAGATAGAATTGAATATTATGTCAATAGTGATTGACAAAGTTGATATGTTGCTGGTTGCCTCATTTTAGATTACTTATATTTTTTTTCTTGAAGGCAGAAAATGTAAAATAGCATTTCAATTTTCCAATCCATTTAAACTGAGAAGAAAGTAATAATCTAGAGAAAAATAATAAAAGGCTTTGCGGTTAGGGTGTGATTGACATACAGCTAAAGTATGTTTCAGTTGTAAAGACAAGCCTGTATCAATAAAACTGTGTTGACTCAGTTGGTATCCTCAGGCTCCTATTGCCCACATAGTAATTGATTTTAAATTTTAAAGCTATGAGTACAAAAGAAAAAAATAACACTTTGTTATGTCTATATGGTTTTCCACTGATGTAGCCCTACTGTTTTATTTGAAATGCATTTGAAAAGAAATGAAAATGTTACCTAAAGCAAGTATAACTAATTTTTCTTAAACATTTCTCATAATGGAAAATAAACCTTGAAGATTTGTGTTTCATTTTAACAGAGAAAAAGAATATCTATATATGTACATATATAATGAAATGATAAATAATATATAACCAAAAAGGAATGTTGGAAGACAGTCCAAGATGGCAGCATAAGAATATCCTAAACTCCTCTTCTCCTATGGACACACTGAATCTACAGCTACATATGGAACAACTTCCTCTGAAAAAGGTGTGAAAACTAGTTGAACAGCCCCTTCATAACTGTAGTTTCAGGGCTATATTGAGACAAGAGAAACATGACACAGTCTCACCAAATACCCCATTCCCAGTGTGGTGACCCACAACCAGGGGGGATCTCACAACTCTGTAACTTCTTCCTGGGGACCAAGGGGTTTGTGCCCCACATCAGACATCCCAACTCTTGGGACCTACGATGGGGAGATGAGCCCCCAAAACATCTGGGTCTAAGAATTAGTGGGGCTCACATCCAGAAGATCCAAAGGGCTGTGGGGAACTGAGAAACTTCTCTTAAAGGACTTGTACACACTCACTTGCCCCAGGGACCAGTGCAAAAGCAGAAGTTTGAAAAGCGCCTACAAGTGAAGGAGATTCTTTTGGTAATCTTAACGCTGCTGGGGGGGCAAGAGCCTGTTGGGACTCCCTCTAGGGATAGAGATAGGTGCTACTTTTGTCCTATCCCTCTACTTTGATAGAGGGATAGCACAGCCCTGTACTCTCTTGCGGCCCCACTAGAGTGGGTTGGTGCACTCTGGCCCTGGGCTCTTCCATGGTTCCTACAAAAGCCATCAGGCTTGTGCAGTCCACACAGGAAACTCCTTGATCACCAGGTTCTGGCTGGCCAAGGGTATTGTTTCTGAGTCCCATGGGACTATAGCAATAAAAGTGATCTGGGCAGACTACCATCCACAGGTCACTCACTACACAGAGAGCAGACTGAAACACAGCCCCCAGTCTTTCTATTTAATTGTCCTGGAGCTTTAGCCTGAGGGGCAGTCTTCAGGTTTGCCACACATCTACAGGCTACAGAGGTGCTCTCAGAGAATGTAGGCTCAAAGTTGCCATCTTTGCACTCTCCCTTGACCTTGCTACAGCTTGCTAATACTTCCTAGAAAGAAGCTTGTACACTTGTCTTAAGCCCTGATTTTTGCAACTTTCTCCCAGGGAACATGAGATCATCTAGTCTAGAGGCCAGCAGGGTTTGTGACTGTAGTCCTACAGGACTGGATATATTTGCATACTTTCAAAGCTGCAGCTCAAGGGTCTGGCTTCTTATCACCCTGAAACTAGGTATATGTCTTTGTAACACTGACAGGTCTTCACACAACCTCATCAGCTGGGACCTACAAAAATAAATCAGGCTGCTTAGACACCACAAAAGTTCAAGAGGCAACCAAGAGCTAGGGCGATGTTGGACAATAAGATTTATCTTCTACACCATGCCATTCCTTCAAGACGGGGAGAGTTAGCTGTTTTGCCTAGTATGTAGAAACAAACACAGATTCAAACAAAATGAGGAAACAGAGGAATATATTCCAAATGAAAGAATAAGATTAAAATTCAGAAAGAAACCTTAATTAAGTGGAAATAATAACGTACCTGTAAAAGAGTTCAAAGCATTTGTCATAAAGATGTTCGCCTAACTTGGGGAAGAATGGATGAACATATTGAAAACTTCAACAAAGAGATAGAAAATACAAGAAAGTCCCAAACAAGTCACACAGCTAAAGAATGCAATCATTGAACTAAAAAACAAACTAAAGAGGTTCAACAGCAGACTGGAGAAAGCAGAAGAAATGATCAACAATCTAGAAGATAGGGTGGTGGAAGTCACCCAAGTAGAGAAGCAAAAGCAGAGAAAAGAATTTTTTTTTAAAGTAAAGATACTTTAAAAGACCTCTCGGACATCAAGGGAAATAACATTCACATTATGGAGTCACAGAAGGAGAAAAGAGAGAGAAAGGGACAGAAAATGTATTTGAAGAAATAATGGTTAAAACTTCTCTAACCTGGGGAAGGAAACAGACATCCAGATCCAGGAGGCACAGAGAGTTTCAAATAAGATAAACCCAAAAAGATCCACTCCAAGACAAATTGCAATTAGAGTATCAAAAGTTACAAATAAGAGAAAATTTTAAATGCTGTAAGATCTTTAAAAAAACAAAAACAAAAATGAGGGGGGTGCCTGAGTGGCTCGGTCAGTTAAGTGTCTGACTTGTGATTTCAGCTCAGGTCATGATCCCATGAGTCCTGGAATTGAGCCCTGCACTGGGCTCCATGCTCAGTGGGGAGTCTTCTTGAGATTCCCTCTCCCTCTCCCTTTTGCCCTCCCCCCCCACTTGCTCTCCCTCTCTCTAAAATAAATCAATCAATCTTTTTTTAAAAAAGCACTAAGAGAAAAACAACTTGTTATCTACAAGAGAACCTCATAAGACTATCAGTAGCTTTTTCATCAGAATCTTTGCAGTCTAGAAGGAAGTGGTTCAATATATTCAAAGTGCTGAAAAGAAAAAAAAAACTTCCAACCAAGAATACTCTACCTGGTAAGGTTATCATTCAGAATTGAAGGAGAAATAATTTCCTAGACAAGCAAAAGCTAAAGGAGTTCATCACCACTAAAACCAGCCTTACAAGAAATGTTAAAGGGACTTCTTTAAGCTGAAAAGAGGGGCATTGAATAATAACAAAAAGAATATGAAAGTATAAAACTTGCAGATAAAGGTAAATATAGAATAAAGGTAGTGGATTAATCACTTATAAAGCTAGTATGAAGTTAAAAGATAAAAAAGTAAAAATAACTATAAATATAATAGTCAAGGGATACACAAAATAAAAAGATGTAAAATATGACATCAAGAACATAAAACATGGGGAGAAGGGACTAATGATGTAGTTGTTTATGCATTCAAACTTAAATGGCTATTAACTTAAAATAGACTGCTATCTATCTAGGCTATTATATATGAGCCTCATGGTAAAAACCACATAGCAAAAACACATAGCAAACCACATAGCAAAAACCTACAGTAGAAACACAGAGGGAAATAAAGAGAGAAATGTAAGCATAGCACTAAAGAAAATCATCAAACCACAAAGAGCAAGAGATGAAAGAAATGAAGAGCCAGAAAACAATTTTTAAAATGGCAATAAGTACATACTTATCGATGATTACTTTAAATGTAGGTGGACTAAATTCTCTAACCAAAAGACATAGAGTGGTTAAAGGGATTAAATAACAAGACCCATCTATATGCCATGTACAAGAGACTTCACTTCAGATGTAAGGACACACAAAGACTGAAAGTGAAGGAGGAAAAACACGTGATCCACACAAATGGAAACCAGAAGAAAGCTGAGGTAACTATACTTATATCAGAAAAAATACACTTTATTGATATTTTTAAAAGATTAGAGAGAAAGAGAGCACACATGCAGGGGGAGAGGCAAAGGGAGAGAAAGAAAGAACCCTCAAGCAGACTCCCCACTGAGTGCAGAGACTGATCAAGCCGGGCTTGATCCTGGGACGTGAAATCATGACCTGAACTGAAATCAAGAGCCAACCGCTTAACTGACTGAGCCACCTAGGCGTCCCAGAAAAAATACACTATTAAAACAAATAAAAAGAAGAACTTTAAATAATTCTAAAGGGGTCAGCACAACAAGAGGATATCACAATTATAAATATCCATGCACCCAACATAGAAGAACCTAAATATATAGTAAAGTATTAACATATCTAAAGGGAGAAATTGACAGCAATACAATGATATTTGGAGTTTTCTGCCCAATTACATCAATGGATATATCATCCAAACAGAAAATAAAACATTGACCTTAAATGACACACTAGACCACATGGACTTTATAGGTATATACAGGACATTCCATCCAAAAGCAGCAGAATACATGTGCTTTTCAAGTGTAAATGGATCATTCTCTGGTATAGGTTATATGTTAGGCCACAGAATGAGACTCAGTAAATTTAAGATTGAAATCATATCAAGCATCTTTTCTGATCACAAGGGTATAAAACCAGAAATCAATTACAAGAAGCAAATCAGAATTATTTTTTTAAATGTGGAGATTAAACAGCATGCCACTGAACAATCAAAACATCAATACATAAATCACAGGAGAAATAAAAAACCTGGAGATAAATGAAAATGGAAATATACTTGACCAAAATTTATAGGATGCAGCAAAAGAAATTCTAAGGGGGAATTTCATAGTAGTATAGGCCTACGTCAAAAATAAGAAAATTCTCAAACAATCTAACTTTACTCATAAAAGAATTAGAAAAAGAAGAACAAATGGAGCCTGAAGTTAGTAGGAGGAAGAAAATAACAAAGATCAGAGAAAGTAAAATGAAATAGAGACTAAAAAGACAGTAGATAATATCAGTGTAATTAAACCTGGTTCTTTGAAAATAAAAACAAAATTGATAAACCTTCAGGTAGAATCACGAAGAAAAAAAGAGAGAGGGCTCAAATAAATAAAATAAGTGGAAGAGAAGTTACAACTGATACTAAAGAAATACAAAGGATCATAAGAGACTACTATGAACAATTGTAGGTAAAAAAATTGGATAACGTAAAAGAGATGGATAAATTCCTAGAAACATACACTCTTCCAAGACTGAACCATGAAGAAATAAGAAACCTGAATAGACCAATTATTAGTAAGAAGATTGAATCAGTAATCAAAACCTCTCAACAAACAAAAGTCCAGAACCAGGTGGCTTCATTTTTTTTCTTTTTTTAGTGAATTCTATGAAACATTTTTAAAAAAGATTTATTTGCTTATTTGAGAGAGAGAGTGCATGAGCAGGGGGTAGGGCAGAGGGAGAGAGGGAGAATCTCCAGCAGACTTCCTGCTTAAAGCAAAGCCCAATGCGGCTCTATCTCACAACCCTGAGATCATGACCTGAGCTGAAATCAAGAGATGGACCCTTAACTGACTGAGCTACCCAGGTGCCCCAAGTTCTACCAAACATTTTAAGAAAATTTAATACTTTATGCTTTTCAACTCTTCCCCCCCAAAAATGGAAGAAGAGGGAATGCTTCGAAGCACAGGATATAAGGCCAACATTACCTTGATATCAAAACCAGACAAGGACAGAATGAAAAAAAAAAGAGGAAAAAAGAAAAAGAAAAGAAAAAAAATTATTATGATCCAATATTCCTGATGAACATAGATACAAAGATCCTCAACAAAATATTAGCAAACCAAATTCACCAATACATTTCAAGGATCAAATGCCATGATTAAGTGGGATTTATTCCAGGGATGCAAGGATGGTTCATATCTGTAAATCAGTCAATGTGATATACCACATTAATAAAATAGGAGATAAACATCACATGACCATCTCAATAGATGCAGAGAGAGAAAGCTTTCACCAAAATTCATCTGTTTATGATAAAAACTCTCAACAAAGTGACTATGCAGGGAATGTACCTTAACATGATGAAAACCATACATGACAAGCCCACAGCTAATATCATACACAATGGTGAAAAGTTGAAAGTTTTTCCCTTAAGATCAAGAATGAGACAAGGATGCCCAGTCTCACTATTTTTATTCAACATAGTATTAGAAATCCTAACCAGAGCAATTAGTCAAGAAAAAGGTATGAAAGACATTCAAATTGGAAAGGAAGAAATAAAATTGTCACTATTTGTGGGTGACACCAATTTAGATACAGAAAACCCTAAAAACTCCACCAAAAAACTGTTAGAGCTAATAAATTCAGTAACATTGTAGGGCACGAAATCAGTGTACAAAAATCTGTTGCATTTCTACACATTAACAGCAAACTGTCAGAGAAATTTAAGAAAACAACCCCATTTACAATTGCATCAAAAAGGAATAAAAAAACCAAGGTTTTATATATATATATATATTTAATCAAGAAAGTGAAGGACCTGTGTACTGAAAACTATAAGACACTGATGAAAGAAATTGAAGAAGACATAAATAAATGGAAATATACTCCATGGTCATGAATTGGAAGAATTAATATTGTGAAAATGTCCATATTACCCAAAGCATTCTTCAGACTCAGTGTAATCCATATCAATATCCCAATGGCACTTTTCACAGAAATGTGACAATCCTAAAATTTGTATGGAACCACAAAGAGCCTGAATAACCAATGCAATCTTGAGAAAGAACAAAGCTGGAGGCACTATACTCCTTGATTTTAAACTATATTACAAAGCTATAGTAATCAAAACAATCTGGTATTGAAATAAAAACAGACCCATTGATCAATGGAACAGAATAGAAAGCCCAGAAATCAACCTGTGCATATGTGATCAATTAATTTATGACAAAGGAGCCAAGAATATACATTGGGGGAAGGACAGTCTTTTTATTTTATTATTTTTTAAAATTTTATTTACTTTATTTTTTCTTTTAAAAATTACTTTAATACTGCTTATACACCTAAACAATTCTTTAATATCATTAAATATCCAGTCAGTGTTTAAATTGCCCAAATTATCCGATAAATGTCTTTTTTTGTTTTGTTTTGTTTGTTTGTTTTTTACAGTTGGTTTGTTTGAGATCCAGGCAGGATCTACAGGTTTCATTTGGCTAATAAGTCTCTTAAATTTCTTAGCATGCGCTCTTCCCCTTGTCCTCTTTTTTCCTCTTTTTTTTTTTTTTTAGTCTTGCCATTTGTTTTTTAAAGACACTAGATCATCTCTCCTGTCATGCTTTCCCCATTTTTTGTTTTTACAGATTGCATTCTGTAAGCTGATAGGAAGTCTAGAGGCTTGCTGAAATTCTGGTTTGATTTACAGGCAAGAATATTCTGCAGGTGGATGAGGGTCCTTGGCTAGTCTTGGACAGGAGGCATGGGCTGCTAGTTCATCAGGTGTTCTCAATTGAGTTCTGCATTATAAAGTTCCAGGGGCCAGATCCCACAGGGGAGAAGGAAGCAGGGAAACTAAGGGACCCCATGGAAAAAAGAAAGCCCTTTTTGTTTTTTGTTTTGTTTTGTTTTTTTCTCTTTGCTTTCCAGCTTCTATTCTTGCTAGGGCCTGCACCCTCACCCTACTCTAGACATGCCTTGCAATGCAAATAGCATCTGTCATCCTTGTAAGGGTCAAAGAGATAATGGTGTATTTGGAGTCTTCCAGCACAACAGATAACATCTAAGGAGCGACCAGGCAGGGTTATCATAAACTTTCTCCAAAACTACTGACTCCAAACACCTTGACACCACCAAGACCCCTGGCTTCAGGGAATGAGTGACTTATGAAGGATACCTGGATCCTGTCCTTGTTCTGACCAGTTCCTGGATTCCCATGAGGATGAGTGCACCAAACCACAATCACCAATTAAAACCCCAGACCCCAAGCAAAGACAAAATTCACGCACCCTTTCTTAGTCTCCCAGACGCCCTGTCCATATCTCTCTATATACATATATTTTCAATAAACTCTGCTTTCATTTCCCGCTGGCTCACATATGACTTCCATTCTGCATAAAGCCAATGATGACTCTCTTGGTCAATCCTGTGGAACCCCTCTCTGGGTCCTCAGATCCAGTCTGCCTGCCTGCATTAATTATGTTAATGTCATTAGGAACCAAGATTTTCTGCATAAAAGAGACACAGATATAAAATCAAAAAAGTCAAAGCCCGGTGGTCCTGAATTTTAATTGGAAATAGCAGTATAAATTCATGACTCTTTTCCCCCTAAAAGATATACATCCTAACTGTCCCCCCTGGAAAGACCTAGAAGCAAAGAGCTGCCTAACAGTAATTATTCTGAAAACTGGTGAGAGGAAAGAATCGAGGATTTATCCAGCCTCTCCTGTACAGACTGAATTTTAAGGTAAACCAATGGTTGGTGAGGGAAAGTTCTTTATGGCACAGTTTCTGCTCATAAATACGGAAGGAATCCTCAGTTTTAATGTTCCCACCATTAAATAATGGATCTAAGAACAGTCTTTTTAATAACTGGTTTTGGGAAAACTGAAGAGCCACATGCAAAAGAGTGAAACTACACTACTGTCTTACACCATACAAAAAAAAATTAACCCAATACAGATTAATGACTTGAGTACAAGACTTGAAATCATAAAACTCTTAGAAGAAAACATAAGCAGTAAGTTCCTCAATATAAATCTTTGCAATGATATTTTGGATCTCACTCTAACAGCAAAGGCAGCAAAAATAAAAAAAAAAAAACAAACAGGACTACATGAAACTAAAAAAGCTTCTGCAAAACAGTAGAAACCATCAACAAAATAAAAGGAAACTTAATGAGAGAAAATATTTGTAAATTATACATCTGATAAGGGGTTAATATCCAAATTATATAAAGAACTCAGTAGCAAAAAAACAATCTGATTAAAAAATGGGCAGAGAATCTGAGTAGACCTTCTTCTGAAGTAGACATACAGATGGCCAGCAGGCCCATGAAAATTTCTCAATCACTAATAATCACTAATCATCATGGAAATGCAAATCAAAATCACAGTCACACCTGTTAGAATGTCTAATACAAAAAATACAAGAAATAACAAATGTTGACAAGGATGTGGAGAAAAGGGAACCCTTGTGTACTATTGGTGGAAATGTAAATTGGTATAGCCACTGTGGAAAACAGTATGGAGGTTCTTCAGAAATTAAAAATAGAACTACCATGTGATCCAGCAATTTCACTTGTGAATATCTAAAGAAAACAAAAATATACGCACCCGTATGCTCATTGCAGAATTATTTACAATAACCAAGACATGGAAACAACCTAAGTGTCCACTGATGGGTGAATGGATAAAGATTTGGTATGCATATACAATGGAATACTACTAAAGCATTAAAAAAAGAATGAAATCTTGCCATTGGGGGTATTATGGATGAAATTTAGGGTATTATGCTAAGTGAAATAAATCAAGGCCAAGTACCATATGATTTCATCTTATTTGGAACACAAAAAAACAAAACAAATGAACAAAGAAAACAAAACTCATAGATACAGAGAATAGAATGGTGGTTTCCAGGGGAACTGGGGTTGAGGAGTAGGTGAGATGGGTGAAGGGGTCAAGAGATACAAATTTCCAGTTATAAAATACTTAAGTCATGAGGATGTAATGTACAGGGGAACAAGAGTCCATAATATTTTAGTGCTTATTTGAAAGTTGCCAAGGGAGTGAATCTTAAAAGTTCTCATCACAGGAAAAAAAAATTGTAATTTTGTGTGGTGATGCATAGTAACTAGACTTATTTTAAATTACACTGAGGTGCTGTTCTCACCTGTCAGACTGGCAAAATTCAAAAGCTTAACAAGATACTCTGTTAAGGAAGCTGTAGAGAAACAGTCACTCTCGTACATTGTTGTTGGAATTGCAAAATAACCCACAAAAATGGAAGGGAATTTGGCATTATCTAATAAAAGTACATACGCCATTACAAAAAAAATTACAGTGTATACAAATATCGAATCATTACATTGTACACCTGAAATTAATGTAATTTTGTATGTCAGTTCTACCTCAACAACAATTAAAAAATGCAGTGTTAGCCAAATGCAGTTTTAGATGATAGAAAATGAATTATAAATATTAACAAAAGGAAGGAGAACAGAAGGGAGGGTTTTTAAAAAGGAGAGGCAATCTGTATTACATGTAGAAAATAAAAATAATCTGCAGAAAACTTTTAAATTCTCTAGTTAAACAAAACATGAAATCGCATATGTATAATAACTGAGCTTCTATATATCTGGTGAAAGACAGCTTTTTATCTCTGAACTACCAAAGGAAAACAGTGAAACCATATCAGTTCAAAACACTTCGTAAACTATCTTAGCTGATATTGTGTGTGAAAAAATGTATAAAAGTAGTTAAAATTAGTGGTAGTTTATTGTCCTTATTATACTCAATTGAACATTGAAATGATGTATCACAAAATAAAGGCATAAAAGCAAGACACAAATTTCAAATTATACATTATTTCAGATATACTTTTTATCAATGAAATTTCAACTATGAATTAAAAATGTAATTTTATAAATTTGGTAATGAGAAATTTCTCTACTTAGTACAATGACAGTATATGCCTCATAGACTGATAAACAATGGTGAATTTATTCTAGTTAAAATCCTCATTTGTGCCCCTCTTTCCCCTTAACTTATTGCATGGATGCTGAGTTTTATATCATCTGGCCTGGGGTACCACTTAGGAAATGCTGACTATTTTTTTTTGTCTTTTTACTTTCTACCACCACTGGGCTTCCTGTAAACTCATAAGTCACTGCAGAAGCAGGCTCTTCAGGAAAGTGATTGATGATAGCAGCTACCATCCTTGACAGATTTTGATCCCCACCAGAAATTTGGCATCCATCATGTGCCTGAAATACTCAGTTGTTCCTTGATGATTTAGTATCCCAAATCTGTGTTCCACAATTTCTATTTGGAGTGGAAAAAATCTGTCATTTTGAAAAGATGCAATGATTTCCATTCTTTTTGAGTATCAGCAAGCTCAAAAAAACCTTACAGTGAAAGCTACATTGTGTCATATTTTTCCTAATTAAAAAGAGAATCAATCACATGCCACTCAATTCCTTGTAAATATTATAGTAGGTAACACCATCTTCCAACTAGAAAAAGTCCATTCTGTGGACTCATAGCATATGTAATATCTGAAGGGCTGTTACATCAAGTTATGCTGTGACACAAAATATAAAATACATTTTTTGCTAATTTAGCCTATTCCCATGTTTTCCTTTGTCAATATTTACCAAATGCCATTTTTCAAGTAGTTCAAGATGCCAAATCAATGTAATTAAATATTTTACTTTACTGTTTGACTAGAAATTTTAATACAAACGCTAACAAGGATGTATAACTTTAAGGGGAAAAATGTTCAAACTTAAGGAAAAGTTGAATGTTATGAATAGGTAAAAAGAACACTTGTTTATTTTCTGCTTACTTTTTTCAAAGTTATATTTGACTTTCTCGAAGAAGAAAATTTTTAGAAGAGATACCATAAGAGCCGTGTGGTTATTGGTCTGATGAAAAGGAAATGTTTTATGCATAAGAAATGACAAATCACAAAAAGGGAATTACCAACTAAACAAAACAAGGAAAATATAACTATTTCACAAGATATTTTTGAAAATATTCTCTATTTTAATGTATTCTCTTTTGTAAATTTAACACTTCATGTACGATGTTTCATGGAGTACTTCTCATCTTTAGCGTGCATGAGAACAATTTGTATAACTTGTTAAAGCAGAATTATGGGAATAACTCCAGAGATTTTGACTTGGTTGGTCTAGGGTATGTCCATAAAATTTGCATCTTTAACAAATGCCCAGATTTTTAAGATTCTTCCAAGAAATTGACCATACTTTGACTGCTTTGGGACACAAATATTAGAAATACATAAGCAATCAGCTATTAGTCCCCAGGGGTCTGGACTAGGAGGAAATGTCCATGGCAGTCCTCATACTTTCTGAATTATTCTTCATCAGTAAGCAGTAATGTGTTGATTATGCATGAGGCCTGCTATGCCCAGCTCTCCTCTAGGTATGACTTAATCCCTTTATTACAGAGCTTATTTCTCCTGCTGTCCAGAAAACTTTTGCGATTGCTTCTCCATTAGTTTCTTTTTCTAGCTTGTCCATGAATACTCTACAACTGCTTTTCAAGTATAAGAGTGTTAGACCCAAGTTCTTTAGTAACAGGCATCTTCTCTTTTCTGAGCATCCTAGGATCCCAAGGGCTTAATTAGTGTCTGTCAGCTAGTAAGTCTTCAACAAGTGTTTGTGAAATAAGTATGTAAAACCTGAAATGTGATTCATTGCATGAGTTAGTTGGTTCTTCTCTAAACCTACCTCTTCCCCTGCAATATCTTGTAAGGTTTTGTAACCCAACTCACTAATGGCAGTTATGACACATATAATCACTGAGGTTTTCATTTGTCTCCCCAGTTAGAATGTTTTCTTTGAAAGTAAGCTCTGCTTTTTTTTTTTCTAATACTGCTAGATCCTCAGAACCTTGAGAGTGATTGGCATACTGTATGACCATGCTTGATAAATGTTTAGAAGTATGTACCTCAGTGATGCCTATATTTTATTTTTGAAAAGGCTCAAGTGTATATCTCCTTTCAAACTTTACTCAACCTCTGCTCCCAGCTCACACTTTCAGCTTAAACTGTGCTTCCTTTAGGACTCCTTTTCTAAACCTGTGGGCTGTGTAAGGTTCTGCCATTCTGTCCACTGACAACACTCTATTCTATGTCTGAGCATTTATCTAAATGTCATTTTGTATATATATATATACACACACACACACATACATACATATATATATATTTATATACACATATATATAATATATATACATATATTTATTTATATATATATCTCTAAATGTCATTATATATATATATATATATATCTTTTGTAATGTTTTATTTAAAAATATCCCCTACCATCTTTTTTTTTTAAAGATTTTATTTATTTATTTGACAGAGAGAGAGAGAGCCAGTGAGAGAGGGAACACAAGCAGGGGGAGTGAGAGAGGAAGA
>NC_048224.1:98402330-98484768 GCF_002007445.2 Ailuropoda melanoleuca
TATATATACATATATTTATTTATATATATATCTCTAAATGTCATTATATATATATATATATATATCTTTTGTAATGTTTTATTTAAAAATATCCCCTACCATCTTTTTTTTTTAAAGATTTTATTTATTTATTTGACAGAGAGAGAGAGAGCCAGTGAGAGAGGGAACACAAGCAGGGGGAGTGAGAGAGGAAGAAGCAGGCTCACAGTGGAAGAGCCTGATGTGGGGCTCGATCCCAGAACGCCGGGATCACGCCCTGAGCCGAAGGCAGACGCTTAACCGCTGTGCCACCCAGGCGCCCCAAAAAATCCCGTTCCATCTTAAAGTTAAAAAAATACATCTGTTATGGTTTATTATTTTATTGCATAATGCAGTTTTAAACAAATGTGTTGAAGCAGTGTATTCAATTATTAAAAGAACCTAATAATGTTAGAGTAATTATTCAAATTAGTAAGAACCAATTACTTAAGCAGTGATGGGTTTATTTTCCAATTACACTATTCGTTGCTGTACTTTTCTTTTGACTTCGTCCAGAGTTATTTATTTGCACTCAATCCATAGGTTAATGTGCTATTTAATTGAAAATTTCCAATAGCTTTCTAATGGAAAGAGTTTTGAGATACCAGTGATAAAAGGTTTACATTAAAAAAATCCAGCCAGGGTGCCTGGGTGGCTCAGTCCGTTAAGTGTCTGCCTTCAGCTCAGGTCATGATCTCTGGGTCCTGGAATAAGAGTCCCACATTGGGCTCTCTGCTCATCAGGGAACCTACTTCTTCTCCCTCTGCCTGCTGCTCTGCCTACTTGAGCTCTCTCTCTCTCTATGTCAAATAAATAAATAAAATCTTAAAAAAAAAAAAGAAATATCCAGCTAAACTGTCCAAACTACAGAATAATAGGTAATTGGGAAAATGCTCCAACCAAATAAAAAATGAATATAAGAAATTAAATTGACAGCTAAAATAAGCTCACTATATCGTAGATTATCCAGAGAATCAATGGCTATACATTTATCAAGGATCCATCATCAACAGGATAAACTGGGAAACATAGGTGTATAATATGTATAAAATTGAGTGCTTATCCTAAAAGGAGCTCACAATTTTGTGAGAGGCTAAAAGAGATATAAGAAGGGGGGAATGACAAGGTATCGTGCAGAACTGATTTTAAATGGAGTCACAAAATAAAGATTTCTAGAAAAATTATTTAGAACGATTATTAGGATTTATAGTGATGAGAAAGTTTTTAAAAGAACATATAATTGTAGAAGAATTATATATGTATGGAGAGATGGATAGAAAGAGACAGAGAATGAGATGAGCAAAGACTTGACTACGTGAAACAAAGGTAGGCATTTCAAGTAGTTCATCTTAGTTGTGAAGCAGGCAAGGGAGAAGTAGAAGATGATGGGTTAAAAAAATAAATAGAAGTTACTGATGAAGGGGGCCTGAATAGCATTTTTAGCTATTGCTTTAGCACTGGTGCTAAAAAAATAATAGATTCTATATGGAAGCCAAGCCCACCAAAATTCTTTGAGTAGCTGTTTGTTGAAATTTGAAGCTTATAAATTCCTGGAAATAACCATGATGTAAGTCTTTTTTTTTTTTAATGTTATGTTAGTTACCATACAGTACATTAGTTTTTGATATAGTGTTCCATGATTCATTATTTGTGTATAACACTCAGTGCTCCATGCAATACATGCCCTCCGTAATACCCATCACTGGCCTATCCCAATCTCCCACCCCCCTCCCCTCTGAAGCCCTCAGTTTGTTTCCCAGTGTCCATAGTCTCTCATGGTTCATTCCCCCTTCTGTTAACTCCCCCTTCATTTTTCCCTTCTTTTCCCTACCAATCTCCCTGCTATTCCTCATGTTCCATAAATTAGTGAAACCATATGATATTTGTCTTTCTCTGCTTGACTTATTTCACTTAGCATAATCTCCTCCAGTCCCATCCCTGTTGCTGCAAATGTTGGGTAATCGTTCTTTCTGATGGCTGAGTAATATGCCATTGTATATATGGACCACGTCTTCTTTATCCATTCATCTGTTGAAGGGCCTCTCGGCTCTTTCCACAGTGTAGCTATTGTGGACAATGTTGCTATGCACATTGGGGTGCATATGGCCCTTCTCTTCACTACGTCTGTATCTTTGGGGTAAATACCCAGTAGTGCAATTGCTGGGTCATAGGGTAGCTCTATTTTTAACATTTTGAGGGACCTCCACACTGTTTTCCAAAGTGGCTATAACAGCTTATATTCCCACCAACAGTGTAAGAGGGTTCCCCTTTCTCCACATCCTCTCCAACATTTGTTGTTTCCTGCCTTGTCAATTTTTGCCATTCTAACTGGCGTAAGGTAGTATCTCAAGGTGGTTTTGATTTGAATTTCCCTGATGGCTAATGATTTTGAACATTTTTTCATGTGTCTGTTAGCCATTTGTATGTCTTCATTGGCAGAGTGTCTGTTCATATCTTCTTCCCATTTTTTTATTTGATTATTTGTTTCTTGTGTAATGAGTTTGAGAAGTTCTTTATAGATCTTGGATACCAGCCTTTTATCTGTAGTTTCATTTGCAAATATCTTCTCTCATTCTGTGGGTTGCCTCTTTGTTTTGATGACTGTTTCCTTGGCTGTGCAGAAGCTCTTTATCCTGATAAAGTCCCATAAGTTCATTTTATCTTTTATTTCTCTTGCCTTTGGAGATGTGTCATGAAAAAAGTTGCTGTGGCCGATGTCAAAGAGGTTGCAGCCTATGTTCTCCTCTATGATTTTGATGGATTTCTGTCTCACATTGAGGTCTTTCATCCATTTGGAGTTTATCTTTGTGTATGGTGTGAGAGAGTGGTCAAGTTTCATTTTTTTGCATATAGCTGTCCAATTTTCCCAGCACCATTTACTGAAGAGACTATTTTTTTTCCACTGGATGTTTTTTCCTGCTTTGTTAAAGAATAGTTGACCATAGAGTTGAGGGTCCATTTCTGGAATCTCTATTCTGTTCCACTGGTCTGTGTGTCTGTTTTTGTGCCAGTACCATGCTGTCTTTGTGATCACAGCTTTGTAGTATAGCTTGAAATCAGGCAACGTGATGCCCCCAGGTTGTTTTTCTTTTTCAACATTTCCTTGGAAATTCAGGGTCTTTCTGGTTCCACACAAATTTAAGATTGTTTGTTCCAGCTCCTTGAAAAATGTCATTGGCATTTTGATCATGATGGCATTGAAAGTGTAGATTGCTCTGGGTAGCATAGACATTTTAACTGTGTTTATTCTTCTGATCCATGAGCATGGAATGTTTTCCCATCTTTTTGTGTCTTCTTCAATGTCTTTCATCATTGTTCCGTAGTTTCTAGAATATAGATCCTTTACCTCTCTGGTTAAGTTAATTCCATGATATTGTATGATTTTTGGTGCTATTGTAAATGGAATCGATTCTCTAATTTCTCTTTCTTCAGTCTCATTGTTCGTGTATAGAAATGCAACTGATTTCTGAGCATTGATTTTGTATCCTGCCACATTACTGAATTGCTCTATGAGTTCTAATAATTTGGGGGTGGAGTCTTTTTGGTTTTCCATATAAAGTATTATGTCATCTGCAAAGAGAGACAGTTTGACTTCTTTGCCAATTTGAATACCTTTTATTCTTTTTTGTTGTCTGATTGCTGTTGCTAGGACTTCTTCTAGTACTATGTTGAATANTATGTTGAACAATAATGGTGAGAGTGGGCATCCTTGTCATGTTCCTGATCTTAAGGGAAAGGCTTTCAGCTTTTCCCCATTGAGAATGATATTCACTGTAGGCTTTTCATAGATGGTTTTTATGAAATTGAGGTATGTACCCTCTATCCCTACACTCTAAAGGGTTTTTATCAGGAAAGGATGCTGTATTTTGTCAAATGCTTTTTCAGTTATCAGTTGAAAGGATCATATGGTTCTTTTCTCTCCTCTTATTAATGTGATCTATCACACTGATCGATTTGCGAATATTGAGCCACACTTGCATCCAAGGGATGAAACCCACTTGGTCTTGATGGGTAATCCTTTTAATGTACTCTTGGATCCTATTAGCTACGATCTTGTTGAGAATGTTGGCATCCATATTCATCAGGGATATCGGTCTGTAATTCTCCTTTTTGATGGGGTGTTTGCCTGGTTTCAGGATCAAGGTAATACTGGCTTCATAGAATGAGTTTGGTAGTTTTCCTTCTGTTTCTATTTTTTGAAACAGCTTTAGGAGAATAGGTATTATTTCTTCTTTAAATGTTTGGTAGAATTCCCTGGGTAATCCATCAGGCCCTGGACTCTTGTTTTTTGGAAGGTTTTTGATCACTGCTTCAATCTCTTCATTATTAATCAGTCTGTTTAGATAATCAATTTCTTCCTGTTTCAGTCTTGGTAGTTTATAGGTTTTCAGGAAGGCATCCATTTCTTCCAGATTGTTTANTTCCAGGTTGTTTAATTTATTGGCATATAGTTTTTGATAATAGTTTCTAATGATTATTTCTATTTCCTTGGTGTTGGTCGTGATCTCTCCCCTCTCATTCATAATTTTATTAATTTGGGTCCTTTCTCTATTCTTTTGAATAAGTCTTATCAATCTTATTTATTCTTTCAAAGAAGCAGCTTCTGGTTTTTTTGATCTGCTCTACTGTGCTCCTGGTTTCTAATTCATTTATCTCTGCTGTAATCTTGATCAACTGCCTTCTCATGAGTGAGTTAGGCCTGTTCTTCTGTCCCAGCTCCAGCTTCTTAAGGTGAGAATATAAAGACTGCATTTTACATTTTTCTATTCCTTTGAGTGAGGCTTGGATGACTATGTATTTTCCCCTTCGGACCGCCTTTGCAGTGTCCCATAGGTTTTAGACCAATGTGTTTTCATTCNTTTTTTTTTTTTTCTTTTTTTTTTATTTTTTAAAGATTTTATTTATTTGACAGAGATAGAGACAGCCAGCGAGAGAGGGAGCACAAGCAGGGGGAGTGGGAGAGGAAGAAGCAGGCTCATAGCGGAGGAGCCTGATGTGGGGCTCGATCCCACAACGCCAGGATCACGCCCTGAGCCGAAGGCAGACGCTTAACCGCTGTGCCACCCAGGCGCCCCTAGACCAATGTGTTTTCATTCTCATTGGTTTCCGTAAATTGCTTAAGTTCTTCTCTAATTCCCTTGTTTACCCAGTCATTCTTGAGCAGGATGGTTCTTAGCCTCCAAGTGTTTGAGTTTCTTCCAGGTTTTTCCTTGTGGTTGAGTTCCAATTTCAGAGNTCAAAACATTGTGATCTGAGAATATGCAGGGAATAACCTCAGTCTTTTGGTATCAGTTGATACTGTTTTGTGACCCAGTATATGGTCTATCCTGTGGAAAGTTCCATGTGCATTCAAAAAGAATGAGTATTCTGTTTTTCTAGGGTATAGTGTTCTGTAAATATCTATGAGGTCCATCTGGTCCAGTATGTCATTCAAAGCTCTTGTTTCTTTGTTGACTTTCTGCTAAGATAATCTGTCTATTGCTGAGAGTGGAGTGTTGAGGTCCCCTACTATTAACATATTGTTATCTATATGTCTCTTTATTTGGTTAAGAGTTGGCTTGTGTATCTAGCTGCTCCCCTGTTGGGGTCATAGATATTTATAATTGTTAGATCCTCTTGTTAGATACCCCCTTTAAGAATAATATAATGTCCTTCTGTATCTCTAACGACAGTCTTTAGTTTAAAATCTAATCTGTCTGATATGAGAATTGCTACCCCAGCTTTCTTTTGAGGTCCACTGGCATGAAAAATGGTTTTCCATCCCTTCAATTTCAGTCTGGATGTATCTTTAGGTTCAAAATGAGTCTCTTGTAGACAGCAAATGGATGGGTCATGTCTTTTTATGCAATCTGCAACCCTGTGGCATTTTACGGGAGCAGTTAGGCCGTTCACATTGAGAGTGATTATTGAGAGATATGATTTTAATGATATCAATGCTGCCTGTGAAGTCTTTGTTTCTATAGATTGTAAATTTCTGTTCTGTATCACTCTTGGGGTCTTTTTACTTTTATAGAACTGCCCCTTAATATTTCTTGCAGGGCTGGCTTGGTGGTCACATATTCTTTCAGTTTCTGCCAGTGTTGGCAGGTCCTTGTTTCTCCATCCATTCTGAATGACAACCTTGCTGGATAAAGTATCCTTGGCTGCATGTCTTCTCACTTAGTTCTCTGAATATATCTTGCCAGCTTTTTCTGGCTTTCCAGGTCTCTGTAGACAGGCCTGACGTTATTCTGATATTCCTCCCTCTGTAGGTGAGGATTCTCTTCCCCCTGGCTGCTTTCAATATTATATCCTTGGGTCTAATATTTGCGAATTGTACTACTATGTGACATGGTGTAGGTCTGTTCTCATTGATCTTGGGAGGGGTCCTCTTTGCCTCGTGGACATGAATGCTTGTTTCCTTTGCCAGATTAGGGAAGTTCACAGCTACAATTTGTTCAAATATCTCTTCTAGACCTCTTTCTCTACCCCCTGGGGATGCCAATGATTCTGACAGTGGAACGTTTCCTTGAGTCAGTAATCTCCTGTAATCTACATTCTTGAGATTGGATTTTTTTGAGCCAGGTTTCCATTTTTTCCTTCTACCATCCCATCTTCCAATTCACTAATTCATTCTTCTGCCTCATTTACCCTGGCCATCAGAGAATCTAGTTTAGACTGCATTTGATTCATAGCATTCTTAATTTGCCAGATTTGCTCTCATTTCCACCCTTAGAGATTCTATATTCTCGCTAATATTTTCGTTAATATTTTTTTCAAGCCTACACATCATCTTGACCATTGTTCCTCTGAACTCCATTTCTGACAATTTGGTTATATCCATATCCATTAGTTCTGTGGCAGAGGCCACAGTCTCTGTTTCTTTCCTTTGTTGGGGGTTCCTCTTCCTTGTCATTCTGATGAGGTGTGGTTGCAGGGATGTACAGAGCCCAAATTATTGACTAGGACCCAGGCAGTGTGCACTTGTTTTATAGGGACCTTAGGGATGTGGGCTTCTTGATTTTTCAGCCTGCCTTCTGGGGGAGGGGCCTGCCTCACTGATACTCAGGTAACCCTGTTTGGGTAGAGTCTCCCTGTCCCCTGTGAGGGGGGGATGGTCACAATGTGAACCAGTATTTCCAGGCTTTTGTTCTCTGGCGGCTATCCCTGGCGGTTTTCTGTGGCATTTCTGAGAGTCAGAGCAGCAGTGGCCATATCCTAGCCTCTGTCTCAGAACAGAGAGATCACAGTCTGCTCTTCACTGAGCTCTCTTGGCCACTTTAACTCTGTTTCTGTCAGTGCTGCTAAACACCCTGCAGCGTCCCTGGTTGTGAGCCCCACAGCCGCTCTCCCAGCCCTCGCTTCCAGGGCCAGCATGTCTCTGTCCTTTGTGTTTCTAACACCGCCAGCCACCCCCGGTTCTTGGGCTTGGGCGTGCGCTCCCAAGCTCCCTGTTTCAGTGTGGGTTATGCACGCTCTGTATCGGCAGCTTTCAGTCTGGTCACGTGCACGTTCCCTAGCTCTCAGCTTCAGACTGGTTCAAGTAAGTGCTCCAGAACTCCCAGTTTCAGTCTGGTTTCCCAGCAGCTACCAGTCCACGAGTCCAGCCTGCTCCCCAGAGCAAGGGGCTATTACTTCCTGGCGCCTGAGCACATTGGCTCCCTCCCCCTTCCGTTTATTTTCCGATATCTGGGCACAGATTCATGTCTCCCTGCTTCATACCTCAATACGCAGCGCTGGAGATGTTCATTTGTAGAGATCCAGATGTATCTTCCTGTTTCTCAGGCTGATTTCATGGGTGTCAGGATGGTCTGGTAGCTATCCAGCTTGATTCAGGGGATCAGCTGAAAAAGGGGTCCCCTACTCCTCCGCCATCTTTTTCCCTCCCCCATGATGTAAGTCTTGATGTCAACTTGTTCACAAAAGCGAGTGTAGTTTTTGAGGCTAGATATCATATTTAATCCTAAGTATAGATGTATTACTTAGTATATTTTAATAGATATTGTTCCCAGAATTACTTTCATTCATTTGTATATCTAACACTATAATTTCTATACTCATTCCCCAGAAATGTTAGGGGAAATTTTCAATTTCTAGTTGAAGTGAAAAGAACCTGAATCATACTACTTGCAAAGAAAGATGGATATTTTTTTCAAATTTACCTTAGAACTGCACAATAGTATTAGTGACCTAAATGACAAAGTAAATTTTAAAAAATTACCTGCATGGAAGTATGTAGTATGAAGTCTCAGTTCTAATTTCTGTAGTACACACTGTAAATTGATCTATAAGGCAAAGGATTCATTTTTTTTTCAACTTAAGCAAACTTTCTTCTGTCTTTATTAATCTATTTGCTGTAGAAATTGACTAAGGTTTGAAATTTTTAAAATATATTTTTAAAAACATTCATGTATTATTTGTTTTTGGAATGAATTTAAATTTAAACAATGTTTCCCACCGAAGGTGAGGTGAAATAACTTAAAGTCATTTATTTTATTTTTATTATTATTATTGTTATTATTTTATTTTAAATCATTTTAATTTAAATAATTTAAATAGTGAAAACAAAGAAATGAAATTGTTTACCACATGGTATTATAAGAATTTCTCTGGAGTTTCTTTTGACTTTCTCTAAGGTCCAGTAATGCTGACACTGCCATGAAAGATTTGCCTTTCACATAGTGTATTAGTTCATATTTGCTGTGTAACAAGCCACCAGCAAAGCTTAGTGTCTTGAAAGAAAAGTCATGTGTTTAGTTTCTGATACTTTTAGTTTCTGATACTTCAGCAATTTAGGCTGATCTTTAGAATTTTAAGAGTGGAAAAGTATCTTGCTTAAAATAGAGATTTCTTTTTAATATTTTATTCAGTGAAATAAAATAAATAAGGAAAACCCTATATTTCAGAGATGAAATCAGTTTCTTTTTACATGGAACACGACAGTGTAAAAAGAAACCAAGAGGCTCTGCTGTAAACATTCTGTTCTACTCCGTTGTGCACAATCTTGCATTTCCTGTGCTGATCAAGATCAGTCCCTCATGAAGCATATCAGCCACGCATTTTGTCTGTTTCATCTGTGACATGAGAAGTTCCAAATGGCCAGAAGGAAAATTCAGATTTCAGTTTAACAGATAAATAACACACATCATGTAAACTTTCCTCCCTCAGGTACCAAGGGTTATACAATTCAGAGCACAAAGTCACAGAGAACAAGAAGCAATACTTTTAGTTTTGTGAGGTAGAAATATGTGCTGCATCACTTTTACCTTTGCCCTGTTTCCTGAATTCAGGTGTAGTGGCTACAGTTGAAACTTCATCATCTACATGGCATATGGGATAATGACATAGGCACCATCCTGCAGGTAAACACCCTGCACTCAACAAGTGGTATCTTTTATCTGGGGCATAAACTGATTTTCTTTCAAAATTTTTATTTATGTATTTGAGAGAGAGAGAGAGTGGAGGGCAGGGCCAGAGGGAGAGAGAATCTTTTTTTTTTAATACTTTATTTATTTGTCTCAGAGAGAGAGCACAAGAAGGGGGAGTGGCAGTCAGAGGGGGAAGCAGGCTCCCCACTGAGCAAGGAGCCTGATGAGCGACTGTATCCCAGGACCCTGGGATCATGACCTGAGCTGAAGGTAGACGCTTTACTGACTGAGCCACCCAGGTGTCCCAGGAGAGAGAATCTTAAGCAGACTCCACACTGAGCGTGAAGCCCAATGTGGGGCTCAATCTCAGGATCCTGAGATCACAACCTGAGCTGAAACCAAGTTAGTCGCTTAACTGACTGTGATACATGGGCACCCCTAAACTGAATCTTTATAGGCCAGAGAGAAAGAGGAACATTCTTCCTGGTCAGATATTTCTGATCATGAGAGAGCTTAAAATCAATAAATTGTAAAATCTTCAGCTTAACTGAATAACTTATTTAATATCAGAAAAATTCCCCTTATCGGAAACAATGCTACATAGGACAAGATGATGATGAATAAAGCTTTCACCGAGTTTCCAGATGATGGTTCTGGCAGAATCATAGATGGCAAGGAAGGCAAATCGATATTCTATTATAGCAAGATAAACCACTTCCATTTACATAATAGTGTGGGTTCAATGTAATCACCCTGCTGCCAGTATATTCATTTGGGGGCCTATAGTTGGTCACTATTATAGGCGAGTAAGGCCCTCAGTAGTGGTGGGTAGGGACAGCCTTGCATGTACAACTTTCCACCTCTATGCCTATTTTTTCATACCACTATTGTGAATATTGCTGTGGCTGGGGAAAAAGTCAACTGATACCTACCACGTAAGAGATCTTACATAATTATTGAGAGTGTTTATGTTTAGGCCTTTTGAACATTTACATGGAACACAGGTAGACTCACTATTTGCAGCTTATTTTAAATTTACTCATATAATTTTCTTCAAAGTTCCTTGTTTTCAATCTCCTAATCTAGTTCCTTATTCTCTAATCTTGTTCCTACAAATCCTTGCACTATACCCATCTGTTCTGTGTTTCCTATCAAAATTTGTCAGTGCTGATACTTTGTGTACCCCTGGATTCTCTAAGTGAATGCAAGGCAGCCAACTATTCTTTTTGGTGTCCATATTCAAACCTAGTAGCCTAACGTGCAATGCAATACATAGATTAGAGTTATGCATTTCTTCCAAATTTGAGAAGTTTTAAGCTTTGTGACACTTTTTTTGGGCAAGCGATTCAAATGAAGCAATTTGCTTTTCCCTTTGAAAAGTATATCATAATATACTACAGAGAAAAAGATGCTAAGTAACTTCATCGAAATGACAGATCCATCATTTTGGGTGGGATTTATTGCTCAGTTGAGTTCCAGTGTCTTCCCAGTAACAGTATGTGTCACCATATTATCTCGACAAGATGTCCCAATGTAGTGAATATGAGTGATGATCTATGGAATGAAGAGATGATTAAATACTGTGGTGTAAATAAGTCACTAATCCAGAAAGGTTATAGGGCCTGAGGCAAAATGTGGAAGGTAGCCTGCTATCCTTGGTAGTACTATTTATTTTGCTTTATAAATCCAGACCAACAGCTGGCATACAAGATGCTAGGACAGTAATATTTTTAATACTTTTTTTCCTCAGAAACCACATCTCTCACAACCACTGTAATGGAGTCACTATTTGATTACAGTAATTCAGTTAGGTAATTTAAATGGGGCTGTGATAAAAAGTTCATGATCTCTGCTTCTTTTAAATCTTTGATGAAGCATTTCTCCTGGTTGATCATGTTGGTAAGCAAGATAAGCCAGATTCTTTTGTGTCTAGAGAGCTTGTAGGAGGGCTCTGCTAGTGACTTTATAAAACCATTCCAACTGTGTATTCAGAAACTAGAAAAATAACAACAGATTGTGTTTACAGAATTACTGGATTCACTAAAAGATTGAAATAGGCCAAATTCAATATTTGCTTTGATCATTAATTACTAAAACGATTGCTATTTCTTTTCGCTGATATAAATACCCTGGTTATAAGTGTCAGGTATCTGGCACCTTGTACAAGTCCTTTCAGAAAATGCCTGAGAGATTTATATTATAAAATTTTGCTTAAAAATGCAGAGTCACTTTTCCAGGATACTTCCCATCATTCAAGGGTTTCCAGGTCTGAGAACTGACACAAAATTGGGAAATTTAGTAGGGACCATAAATCTTTGGGATGACTCAAAGATTTTGTTGTTGTTATCTTGCTTATCTGGTTTTAAAAATTTTTTGGCTGAAAAAAAATTGGGAAGGCAGTTTTCTATTATTTCAGTATGGATGATATATCTCTTTTTGTCTTAGGATACCATGATCAATTGGCCATTATTGTATATACCTATTGTTCTACCATTCTGATGACCGTATTGACTCTGCTTATTGTGACCACCACACCTGTGTGTCCCTGGTTGCTGTGTGCTGCTACATTATGCTAGTACTCTGAGACCTCATCATCCTCATTAAAATCAGAGAGTCCATTACAAAGGAAATACAGTTCTTTAATCAGTGCCCTAGAGAACATAGATACCAAATAATTTTATTATTGGAAATAATAAACTCCCCCCATATATACTTAATATTGCAGTATAAAGGATATGTATTGTACTCTCTTGTGGAACAAAGTTATGATTGGTAAGAATGCATTTGATAAGATAAATCTACTCAACATTTCCATCAAAGTAATTTTTAGTTTGTATTTACATCAAGAGGTTTCTAAACCTTATTTATCCCATGTTTCTATTTAATCCAGGTTTCATTTAACCAATAAAGTATATAATCAGAATAATTTTTGAAATTTTAGGTTAGACATAGCAGTCAGATTCTTTAAAAGGCTCACTCTTATAGATAATTATTACCTTGTCACTCAACATAGAACACAAAAGGAATATGTAATATTTTGGAAATATCTAAGCCTTTGGATTGCAACAGAAATGGGTTTGGATCCACCCTTTGAAATTTATTTGATCTGTTACATTGTGTAAGTTATTGAACCTTTATAAATATGATTACCATCAACATAAACATCATTGTAGCATATCATAAAACTGAATTTCATATAAAGGTCATTGTGAGAATTACATGTGTCTAATAAATGGTGATATTATAAAACCAATCTTATTACATGAAGGTGAGAATAAATAAAATGAAATGGTGGTAATTCAATTCTAATTTTCATAGTATCTACCAGGTGTCCACAAAGTATTTAACTAGAATGCTTTGAAACTGGGGATATGAATTTATTTTAACTACGTGATAGTTAAACTTCCCTGTCTAAACCATGTGTATACTTTTATTGTTAGTCATAAGTGGTGGCTTAAATGCTTCTGAAACTGAATTCAAAAAATATATACTGAAACAGTGCATGTACACAGGCAATCGAAATACAACTCTTTAACTTGAATTACTGCACACAAAGCAGTTCCATGTTGACAGCTAACTATTATTTATGAGAAGATGATATATTACTTCAAGTTCTCCTGACAGTCTTTATGTATATTTCTTTTACCCAGGACAGTTGCAATTTAACAGTGCATTAAAAGACCATGTGCTATGCCATTTGTCATATGCTATATTTGTATAATCTATGCTATTCCCTGCTTGAGTCCTAATTAATCTAGCAAACACCTCATTACCTTTTTAAAAACCTGACTCTATTTTAAGGTTAATTATTAAACTATTGCAACACTGACATATTAAGTACACACACACATATATTTATTTTGATATCCAGAAAATTCATAGGGTATTGGGGAAACTTTATGATCTCACTTTAGTCATGTGCAATTTTAGCTTTTCTTTATAGGAGTGGCTTTGTGTTATGCTACATAATATTTAGTTTTACAGGCATGTAAACAAATGTAAAGACAATTTTGTGAGGTTTTTTTGTGCTTTTTTTTGTGGGTTTTTTGTTTGTTTGTTTGTTTGTTTTATGTCACACAATGACGCAGATTATCCTGACACCAACATTGAAATGCACTGTCCTATTATTAGGAGGTCTTCCTAAACTTTATGGCCCTCCCAGGTAATTTTGTAGACTGACTATGAGCTTTCCAAGGTGTACAAAATACCAGGTAGAAAAATACTTCAGAATATTCCTAAGTCTATACTGCAAAACTGGGTGTATTGAAAATCATTTTCCTAAGCACACTATCTCCAAATGCCACAGAGAAAACAAAAAAGCAAAACAAACAAACCGCAGGTATGGCATAAATCAGTAGTTCTAGCCTTTCATTTAAGAATTGGTTAATAAATTGAGTCCATGTCTTAAGAAAATGGCACTGAGGAGTCAGTGGAGATGATGACCAGAAATCTACATTTTAAATAAGGAAGGAGTTCCTTGGGTGAATTTTGAAAAACACAGTTCTAAACTGTCCATGCTATTCATTTTTGTTTTTCTTCTAGATATCTATTATAGCAAATAAATGGATTTTTTAAATATCGTTTAAAACATACCTATTTTTTGCTTAAGACTAACATTTCTAAAAGATAACATTTTGCTGCTTTCTTACTACCATTTGGAGGTAAACTAGCATTTTTAAAAAAACTAAGTAGATTTATTTTTTTAAAACCAAGTAGATTTCTTAAAACAAGAAAACAAGAATGAATGATTCATTTGTCCCAAGTGCACAAAGGACAGTTTAGATACACACAAATGTACAACAATAAATAGGGATGAGAAGAAGGCCGCAGGACTGTCAAAAGCTGAATGATTGAATATGTGGTTCTCAGCCTTAAGAGACTTAGAAATATGTTGTCATTTGGATAATAATTGGTTTCCAATGCATTAAGGACGAAAACCTGAAATGTCAGTAGCTCATCAATTACCATCTAGTAGTGTGCTGTGATGGGCTTTCTTATCAGACTTCAATTTTGAGCCATAATAGAATTTTATAAAAGCCCTTCTACTTGTATTTAATTTAGACTTTCAATAAGTGCTGTATTTCAGGCAGAAAAAAAGTATGTTTCTAAAGGCGGTATTTTAAGATCATATTGGTCCTACTTGAGGGACCTTTGCTAGTACATCTAGGATGAAGAAAAACACAAAGCTTGTCATTTTCAGTGAAGAAAAAAATGAGCTCAATAAAATTGGTGAAGTCTTTCTATATAACCAATTTTACTTGGTATCCTGAAGTCTTGGTAATCTGCTTTATTAGTGCATATAACAAATACTTAATAAGGGCTCATTTTGTGTTTAGGAATCATGTAACGTACTGAAGTAATAAGCATAGTTAACCCTTTGACCCATCATTGCCTATGGAAAAGTAACAACTGGAAGGGCTATTTTTACTGAAAAAAGGTAAAAAAATAATGGATTTTTCAAAGGTATAAATCAGAGGTTAAAATTAAAAAGAATGAAGATTACTTACATTTATATATTAACTAAATGAAAATAAGACCAAAATCTGAGTTTATTTGCAGGTGTTATGCAAAAGAAATTCTATCGATTATGTGTTTGCCATCTGGGACCTTATGTTCTAAACAAAAGAATAAAAAGATAAATGCATAAACATGTCAAAAGAAGTATCATATTGGGCTTTATAAAAGGAGAGTAGGGCAAACCAGGATCACACGTAAGAGTAATTGTTAAAAAATGAATATATACATTGTGCTCTGGATAAAACATTAACGTGTATGGTAACAGGAATAACTAAATAAAGGGGGAAAAATGTCACTGCCTATAAATTAGGCCAAGATTATGAAAGAAATATCATCTGAAGTAGCCCTTAAATAGGTTATGAACACAATAAAATACAGCCAAAAAATAATTTCATAAATAGGCAGCACACATTGAGAAATGAAGTGAAAGTTAATGAAATTAAAATTAAGTGCCTAAGTTAAAAATGATTAGTGTAAGCCAGAATACATGATTACTATATTAGTTATTGTGAAATAGACTAGCCTGATCTTTTCTTGCTGTGGAATGTGATGGAAAGCTACTCAAAGTTCTTTGGGGGAGGTAGAGCATATAATTCCATGCATTAGGCATTGAAAAATCATATGCAAAAAGATTGATTTTAGAATGCATTCATCATGTAGGAAAGCTAACTGAAAACTTGTAGTAATGACTTGTAGAATGAGTGAATGATTTGGCTAAGCTGACAAAAACTTGACAATATCTTCAGTGGATGAGCCTTGATATTCACACACAGCATGGAGGAAAGAATATAGTGTAGGATATAATGCCACTTGAGACAGAACTAAGAGCTAACTGAAAAAAGGAAGTTAATTGGGAGACTGGGGATTCAGAGAAGCAAGTGACATAAAAAGATAAAAAGGCAGGATAGTGCCAGCAGTGGTTTGGATTGTGACGTGGGCTGTAGGTGGGTGGTGATCAGAGAGAGAACTGCATTCTTGATGAAGCATATTGGCTAATAAAAAAGAATCTTTGTCTTGCTTAGCATTCTAATGATTTATAAAACAGTGTAAAAGCTAATTAGAACATTCACAAGATAATGAAAACATTTTTGCATCATGTCCAATATGTCCAATATGCCATTCAGAGGAATTAAATTAATTGGCTATAAGGTTAATATACAAAATTGTTGGGACAATGTTGAACAGAAATATTTTTACACATTGAAATACACCCTGGGTCACATTCCTCTAATTTTTTATCCATTTTCTAAGTTCTTATCTGTCACTAAATTTGAAATAGAAACAGTATATGAAGTAATACAGTTTTAGTTAGACTAGCTACACATCAAACGATACTTGGTCTACTGAATGATATAAAATTTATATAAAATTTCTCTAATGCATTTTATCCAGATATTTTCTCAGGGACAACTGCTATTCAAGAGTTTCATTGCATTTTTTGACAGGGAGTTCTAGAAATTCTTTGCCAGTGATTTAATTGTGACCATTTCACAGTGTATACAAGTATCAAATAATTATGTCATACACCTGAAACTAACATAATGTTACATGTCAATTATACTTCAATAAAAAAAATGTGACTTGGAAAATTACTGTAGTATCAAATAAAATTTAAAAGCTTATGAAATTGGAAAAATAAAATTCCATTACATTTACTTTTAAAAAAAAAGATTTATTTATTTATTTTAGAAAGAGAGAGGGAGCAGGATAGGGAGGGGCAGAGGGAGAAGGAAAGAGAGAATTTCAAGCAGACTCTGCTGAGTGCAGAGCCTGACTTGCGGCTTGATCCTGAGATGATGACCTGAGCCGAAATCAAGAGTCAGCTGCTCAACCAACTGAGCCACCCAGGTGCCCCCATTCACTTTTCTTCCAATTTTGTTGGTATGTATTAATGTCCATTTAAAATACACATTATTTATTTCAAATGAAAATCCTTATGATTTTGATATTTTTTACAAGTATAATTAACATACAGTATTATATTAGTTTCAAGTGTACAATATAATGATTCAAGAATTCTATACATTTCTCAGTGCTCATCAAGATAAATATCTTCTTAACCCACTTTATTTTACCTGTTCCCTCACCTACCTCCTCTCTGGCACCACCAGTTTTTTCTCTGTATTTGAGCCTGGATTCTGTCTCTCTCTTTTCATTTGTTCGTTAGCTTTGTTTCTTAAATTCCATGATAGATAATGGATAAAGATAATGGATAAAGATTATATATATACATATATATATAATATATCTCTCATGGACACTTAGGTTTCTTCTGTATCTTGGCTTTTTTAAATAATAGTACAATAGTACAATAAACATATAGGTACATATATCTTTTAGAATTAGTGTTTTTGTTTTGAGGGGGTAAATACAAACCCATTAGTAGAATTATTGGATCATATGGTAATTCTATTCTTAATGTTTTAGGGACCTTCCCTACTGTTTTTCACAGTGGCTGCACTAATTTGCATTCCCACCAACAGTGCACTAGGTTTCCTTTTTCTCCACATCCTCACCAATATTTGTTATTTCTTGTCTCTTTTAGTTTAGCCATTCTGACAGGTGTAAAGTGATATCTCATTGTGGTTTTAATTTGCATTTCCCTGGTGACTGGGGTTGTTAAGCATCTTTTCATGTATCCATTGGCCATCTTTATGTCTTCTTTGGAGAAACGTTTGCTTAGGTCCTCTCCCCATTTTTAATCAGATTATTTGTGGTTTTGGTGTGAAGTTGTGTAAGTTCTTTATATATTTTAGATATTAACTCCTTATCAGATATATCCTTTGCAAATATCTTCTCTCATTTGATAGGTTGTCTATTTGTTTTCATAATAGTTTCCTTTACTATGCAAGAGCTATTAATTTTGGTGTATACTAATCATTTAATTTTGCTTTTGTTTCTCTTGCCTGAGGAGACCTATCTAGAAAAACATTCTTAACCTGATGTCAAAGAAATTACTGCCTATGATTTCTTCTAGAAGTTTTATGGTTTTAGGTCTCACATTTAAGTCTTTAATCCATTTTGATATTATTTCTGTGTATGTGTACAAATGTGGCTCAGTTTCATTCTTTTGCATGTAGCTGCCCAGTTTTCCCAACACCATTTGTTGAAGAGATTGTCTTTTCCCCATTGTATATTCTTGTCTCCTTCATTGTGAATTAATTGACCATATTAACATAGGTTTGTATCTGTACTCTCTATTCTCCTCCACTGATCTTTCTGTGCTGGTACCAGACTGTTATGATTTTGATTTTATTTTTTTTAGTTCTGCTTCATGTTTATTTTTGCAATTATTTTTTTGATTTCTTTGAACTAGAAATTACATATTCAACCAATTTTTAAATAAAAGTCTCTCTCCAATGTGATAAAAATCAGATACTCTCTGTGGGGAGGTCAAGTTTAACTTCATAGTTTTTATTACTTCTGTATTAGTTATGCATTCTTTCTTGGCTAAAACTGCTACCTACCAGAGATTAGGATACTCAGTGGAATGAACAGGTTTTTCTTAACACTTAAATTTTTTAGAGCAGTTTTACGTTTTCAACAAAATTGAGAGGAAAGTACAGGTACTTCTCATATCTTTTGTCCCTACATATGCATAACCTCCCTATTATCAATATCATTCACCAAAAAGGTCCTTTTTCTTTTTTGATACCAATAATGAACCTACACTGACATATGATCATCCAAAGCCCATCCTTTACCTTAGGATTCACTCTTGATGTTGTATATTCTATGGGTTAAACAAAAGTTCAATGACTTACATCCATCATTGTAATATCATATAGAATATTTTCACTGCTAAAAATTCTCTGTGCTTAGCCTAATCATCTCTCTTCACTCCCACCCCTGACAACCACTGGTCATTTTACTGTCTCCATAGTTTTGCTTTGTTTTTTTAAAGAAATATCATTTTATTACCTTACAGAAATACAGTAATATTAATTCTTAATTCTAACAATGCATCCTGATTTAATGAATAAAGAAGGTTCATTTTTATTTTATTTTTAATAATCTGTATATTTTTAAACTTAAATTCAATTAATTAACATATAACGTATTTGTTTCAGAGGTAGACGTCAGTGATTCATCAGTCTTATATAATACCCAGTGCTCATTACATCATGTGCCCTCCTTAATGTCCATCACGCAGTTACCCCGTCCCCCAACCCCTCTCCCCTCCAGCAACCCTCAGTTTGTTTCCTATGATTAAGAGTATCTTATGATTTGTCTCCCTCTCTGGTTGCAACTTGTTTTATCTTTTCCTCTCTTACCCTACTATGATCCTGCTTTGTTTCCTAAATTCCACATATGAGTGAGATCATATGATAATTGTCTTTCTCTGATTGACTTATTTCACTTAGCATAATACCCTCTAGTCCATCCATGTCACCAATGGCAAGATTCCATTTTTTTTTGATGGCTGAGTAATATAACATTGTGTATGTATAAATACACATACACACACCACATCTCCTTTATCCATTTATCTGTCGATGGACATCTGGGCTCTTTCCATAGTTTGGCTATTGTGGACATTGCTGCTATAAACATTGGGGTGCAGGTGCCCCTTCAGATCACTACATTTGTATCTTTTGGGTAAATCCCTAGTAGTACAATTGCTGGGTCATAGCGTAGCTCTATTTTCAACTTTTTGAGGAACCTCATACTGTTTTCCAGAGTGGCTGCCCCAGCTTGCATTCCTACCAATAGCGTAAGAGGGTTCCCCTTTTTCTACATCCTCACCAACATCTGCCATTTCCTGAGTGTTTAATTTAGCCATTCTGACTGGTGTGAGGTGGTTTCTCATTGTGGTTTTGATTTGTATTTCCCTGATGCTGAGTGACGTTGAGCATTTTTTCATGTGTCTGTTGGCCATTTTTATGTCCTCTTTGGAGAAATGTCTCTTCATGCCTTCTACCCATTTCTTGATTGGATTACTTGTTCTTTGGGTGTTGAGTCTGATAAGTTCTGCATAGATTTTGGATACTAGCCCTTTATCTGATAAGACATTTTCAAATATCTTCCCCCATTCTGTCAGTTATCTTTTGGTTTTGTCAACTCATTCCTTTGCTGCGCAGAAGCTTTTTATCTTGATGTAGTCTCAATAGTTCATTTTTGCCTTTGTTCCCTTGCCTTTGGAGATGTATCTTGTAAGAAATTGCTGTGGCCGAGGTCACAGAGGTTGCTGCCTGTGCTCTCTAGAGGATATTGATGGATTCCTGTCTCACATTTAGGTCTTTCATTCATTTTGAGTATATTTTTGTGTTTGTTGTAAGGAAATAGTCCATTTGCAGTCTTCTGCATGTGGCTGTCCAGTTTTCCCAACACCATTTGTTGAAGAGACTGTCTTTTTTCCATTCCATATTCTTTCCTGCTTTGTCAAAGATTAGTTGGCCATAGAGTTGAGGGTCCATTTCTGGGTTCTCTATTCTGTTCCATTGATCTATGTGTCTGTTTTTGTGCAAGTACCGTACTGTCTTGAGGATTACAGCTCTTTAATAGAGCTTGAAGTTTGGAATTGTGATGCCACCAGCTTTGTTTTTCTTTTCAACAGTCCTCTGGCTATTTGGTGTCTTTTCTGGTTCCATACAAATTTTAGGATTATTTGTTCAGGCTCTGTGAAAAAACTTGATGTATTTTGATAGGGAATGCTTTGAATGTATAGATTGCTTCAGGTAGCATTGACATTTTAACAATATTTGTTCTTCCAATGCATGAGCATGGAATGTTTTTCCATTTCTTTGCATCTTCCTCAGTTTCTTTCATGAGCGTTCTACAGTTTTCTACCTCTTTGGTTAGGTTTATTCCTAGGTATCTTATGGTTTTTGATGCAGTTGTAAATAGGATCGACTCCTTAATTTCTCTTTCTTCTGTCTCATGGTTAGTGTATAGAAATGCAACTGATTCTGTGCATTGGTTTTATATCCTGCCACTTTGCTGAATTCCTGTATGAATTCTAGCAATTTTGGGGTGGAGTCCTTTGGGTTTTCCATACAGAATATTATGTCATCTGCAAAGAGTGAGAGTTTGACTTCTTTGCTGATTTGAATGACTTTTATTTCTTTTTGTTGTCTGATTGCTGAGGCCAGGACTTCTAATACTATGTTGAACAGCAGTGGTGATAGTGGACATCCCTGCCATGTTCCTGACCTTAGGGGAAAGCTTTCAGTTTTTCCCCATTGAGAATGATATTCACTGTGGGCTTTTCGTATATGGTTTTTATGATACTGAGGTAGGTTCCCTCTATCCCTACACTGTGACGAGTTTTAATCAAGAAAGGATGCTGTACTTTGTCAAATGGTTTTTCTGTATCAATTGAGAGGATCATATGGTTCTTGTCCTTTCTTTTATTAATGTAGTTTATCACATTGATTGATTTGCGTGTTGAACCATGCATGCAGCCCAGGAAGAAATCCCACTTGAGCATGGTGAATAAACTTTTAATGTACTGTTGGATCCTATTGTCTAGTATCTTAGTGAGATTTTTTTGCATCCATGTTCATTGGGGATATTGGTTTGTAATTCTCCTTCCATTTCTACTTTTTGAAACAGCTTCAGAAAGACAGGTATGAATTCTTATGTAAATATTTAGTAAAATTCCCCTGGGAAGCCATCCCACCCTGGACTCTAGTTTATTGGGAGATTTTTGATTACTGCTTCAATTTCCTTGTTGGTATGGGTCTGTTCAGGTTTTTTCTTTTTTCCCGTTTCAGTTTTGGTAGTTTATACATCTCTAGGAATGCATCCATCTCTTCCAGATTGCCTAGATTGTTAGCATATAGTTGCTCATAATATGTTCCTATAATTGTTTGTATTTCTTCAGTGTTGGTTGTGATCTCTCCTCTTTCATTCATGATTTTGTTTACTTGGGTCCTTTCTTTTTTCTTTTTGATAATCTGGCCAGGGGTTTATTGATCTTATTAATTCTTTCAAGAAACCAGCTCGTAGTTTCATTGATCTGTTCTACTGTTCTTTTGATTTCTATTTCATTGATTTCTGCTCTGATCTTTATTATTTCTCTTCTCCTGCTGGGTTTAGGTTTTATTTGCTGCTTTTTCTCCAGCTCCTTTAGGTGTAGAAGGTTAGGTTGTGTATTTGAGACGGTTCTTGTTTCTTGAGAAAGGCTTGTATTGCTATATACCTTCTTCCTAGGACCGCCTTTGCTGCATCCCAAAGATTTTGAACAATTGTGTTTTCATTTTCATTTGTTTCCAAGCATTTTTTTAAATTCTTCTTTAATTTCTTGGTTGACCCATTCATTCTTCAGTAAGATGCTCTTTAGCCTCCATGTATTTGAGTTTTTCCAAATTTCCTCTCCTGATTAAGTTCAAGTTTCAAAGCACTGTGGTCTGAAAATATGCAGGCAATGATCCCAATCTTTTGGTACCAGTTGAGACATGATTTGTGACCCAGTGTGTGATCTATACTAGAGAATGTTCCATGTGCACTCAAGAAGAATGTGTATTCTGTTGCTTTAGGATGAAATGCTCTGAATATATCTGTGAAGTCCATTTGGTTCAGTGTGTCATTCAAAGCCCTTATTTTCTTGTTGATCTTTTGCTTAGATGATCTGTCCATTGCAGTGAGTGGGGTGTTAAAGTCTCCTACAATTATTGTATTATTATCAATGTGTTTCTTTAATTTTGTTGTTAATTGGTTTATATAATTGGCTGCTCCCATGTTAGGGGCATAAATATTTACAATTGTTAGATCTTCTTGTTGGATTGACCCTTTATTTATGATATAGTGTCCTTCCTCATCTCTTATTACGGTCTTTAGTTTAAAATCTAATTTGTCTGATATAAGGATTGCTACCCCAGCTTTCCTTTGGTGTTCATTAGCATAATAAATGGTTCTCCACCCCCTCACTTTAAATCTGGAGGTGTCTTTGAGTCTAAAATGAGTCTCTTGAAGACAGCATATCGATGGTTCTTGCTTTTTTATCCAATCTGATACCCTGTGTCTTTTGATTGGGGCATTTAGCACATTTACATTCAGAGTAACTATTGAAAGATATGAATTTAATGCCATTATACTACCTGTAAAGTCACTGTTTCTGTATATTGTCTCTGTTCCTTTCTGGTTTATGTTACCTTTGATTTCTCTCTTCACTTCAGGGATCCCCTTTAATATTTTTTGCAAGGCTGGTTTAGTGAAAACAAATTCTTTTAGTTTCTCTTTGTCCTGGAAGCTTTTTATCCCTCTATTTTGAATGATATCTTTGCTGGATAAAGTATTCATGGCTGTGTATTTTTCTCATTTAACATTCTGAATATATCATTGCCAGTTCTTTCTGGCCTGCCAGGTCTCTGTGGATTGGTCTGCTGTGAGTCTAGTGTTTCTACCCTCGTAGGTTATGGACCTCTTACCTCGAGCTGTTTTCAGTATTTTTTCTATGTGCTTGAGATTTGTAAGTTTCACTATTATATGTAGGGGTATTGACCTATTTTTATTGATTTTGAGGAGTGTCTCTGTGCCTCCTGGACTTGGATGCCAATTTCCTTCCCCAGATTAATGAAGTTAACTGCTATAATTAGCTTCAATATACCTTCTATCTTACCCCTTTCCTCTTCTTCTGGGAGCACAGTTATTCTAATATTGTCTCACTTTATGCTGTCACTTAACTCTTGAATTCTCCCCTCGTGATCCAGTAGTTGTTTATCTCTCTTTTTCTCAGTTTCTTTATTCTTTATTTTATCTTGTATATCACTAATTCTCTGTTCTGCCTCATTTATCCTAGCAGTTGGAGCCTCCATTTTTTATTGTATCTCATTGTTAGCCTTTTTGGTTTGGACTTATTTAGATTTTAGTTCTTTTATTTCTCCAGAAAGGGATTCTCTAGTATCTTCTATGCTTTTTTCAAGCCTAAATACTATCTTTATAATCATTATTCTGAATTCTAGTTTTCAGAGATTATTTATATCTGTACTGTTTAGGTCCCTGGTGGTCAGTACTGCCTCTTGTTCTCCTTTTTGAGGCGAGTTTTTCCATCTTGTCATTCTTGCAGGAAGTGGTCACTTTCCTATTTGTAGAGTTGCAGCTATTCTTTTCTTAGATCTCTGGTTGAGTTCACAGGTGTTCAGAATCATTTGATATCTATCTAGCTGAATTCCTGGGACTAGATGAAACTAAGGTCTCCTACTCCTCTGCCATCTTGGACTCCCTGTCTCCATAGTTTTGCCTTTTCCAGAATCTCATCTAGTTGGAATTACACAGCATGTAGCCTTTTCAGACTGGTGTCTTCCTTAGTGATGTGTCTCTTTATAGCTTCATAGCTCAGTTCTTCTTAGTGCTGCACTGCCTTGAGGCCTGCTCAACTTCTCTGAAATTCTGTACCTGCAAGTGACTGGTTGGGTGGACTCCAACAGCCCTGCACTTCCCTGGGTAGCTGGCCCTGGGAATGGCAGGGCCTTCTCCTTAAACTTCCTCCTAGACTAAAACCACCACAGAAAATGCAGAGGGAACACTGCTCCTCCCTTCTTTGCTCCTAAGCCAGCCAACTTCCAAACCTGGCTTCCCTTTCCAAATTCAACACTGTGTGAGCCTGGGAAAGTTACTTAACTTCTCTGTGCTTCAGTGGCCTTTTCTGAGAAATACATGTGGAAGCATACCCCCCTAAGAGGGGATCCTGGGATTAGGGGTATTCAAGGCTGCTGCAGAAGGCTTCACTCACCCCTACCTGCTCTCCTCTCACCCCTACCTGCTCTTTTCTCCTAACTTCCAGGCCCTTTCCAAGGGCTTACCCCTGAAAGCATCTACCTGGTTGCCCATTTCTGTCTTTCAGGGCACCCTTCATGCATGCTTCAGCACCCACCCTTGCTTATCCACTGTAAGAGTGCCCTGTTCTAAGCCCTTCTAGCTGCCTCAACCCTTGGATCTCTGCTTCACTATATAGCAAAGTTTTTCACCCACCACTCCTCCCTGTCTACCACCTTCTGATCTCACCCAGTCTGGAATCTCCCCCACCATCCCCCCAGTTAAGCTTTCCAAGGAGGACTACACTGTCTGCATGTGGCTGCCAGGATCCCTGACTCTCCTAATTTCCCTCTGGTCCCCAATCTATCCTGGTATGTGCCGTATCCCAGGATCCTGAGATCATACTACCTATTTTTTTGTACATTTTTATTTAAATGCCAGTTAGTTAACATACAGTGTAATATCCGTTTTAGGTGTACAATACAGTGATTTAGCACTGCCATACAACTCCCAGTGCTCATTGCAACAAGTGCCCTCCTTAATCCCCATCACCTATTTAGCCCATCTTCCCCCTCCACCCCTCTGGTAAGCATCAGTTTGGTCTCCATAGATAAGCATCTGTCTCTTGGGGCACCTGGGTGACTCAGTCGTTAAACATCTGCCTTCGGCTTAGGTCATTATCCCAGGATCCTGGGATCGGGCCCCACATCAGGCTACCTGCTCAGTGGGAAGTCTGCTTCTCCCTCTCCCACTCCCCCTGCTGGTGTTCCCTCTTTTGCTGTTTCTCTCTCTGTCCAATAAATAAATAGAATCTTAAAAAAAAAGTTTCTTGTCTTGCTTCTCTCTCCTTTCTTCCCCTCTGTATATTTGTTTCATTTCTTAAATTCCACATATGAGTGAAATCATATGGTATTTGCCTTTCTCTGACTGAGGTATTTCACTTAGCATTGTACTCTCTAGCTCCATCCACGTCATTGCAAATGTCACATTTTCATTCTTTTTTATGGCCAAGTAATATCCTATTGTGTGTGTGTGTGTGTGTGTACAACTTCTTTATCCATTCAGCAGTCAATGGACAGTTGGGCTGTTTCTATAATTTGGCCGTTTTAGATAATGCTGCTGTAAACATTAGGGTGCATGTATCCCTTTGAATTAGTACTACCTATTGAAAATTCACAATATGGAAGTATGTTGGGAGAAAGATTCTATGAAATATGGAAATTCCCACTTGTCACCCACATGGAAGCCACAGGCACCAATTTTTGAGGGCTTATATTTGTAAATATTACTGCCAGGCTTTGAAATTACTTCTTGGTGGAGCCCTGAGCCTTTAGCTGACAAATGTGATTGTTAGCAGTTTACACAAAAGAATTCTTAGACTAAGGTCTAGGTGACAAGCTGCAACAGATTTTGCCTTCTACTTTCTGTTACCTTTATTTAGCTTTTCTAGTAAAATAAATATATTTAGTCTGATTTTCTTTATCTCCACTGGCATTCACTGGTTAACACCACCTAGTGTAGGCAACCTACACACTTTCCATTTTCACATTTTCCCAGCTCTAACCCATTCTCCACTTTGAGAATTTATAGTTAATGTGACTTTTTAGAGCCATAGATCTGATCAGTTTGCAAACCTATTTCCTAACCATCTGTCTTTCTACCCTCATGTTAAAAATGGGAAAATTTTGCCTCAGAAGGTAAAAATCCAAAGGATAGAGCTGTCTGATATTAGAATACACATTCATCCAAATGCTTATTCCCACTGTAAAGGTATCATAAACTTCGATTGTAATACTATTTTGAAATACTGTAAGTCTTGAAATATGTTACCATTAATGTAAAAATTTAACATACCAGAGTTTTCTATTTAAATTACAGTATATATTTTAAAAAGTACTTTGCAATATCTGAGCTGTTAAATCACTTAAAAAGACTATTTTTTTATCATTTTATTTTCTTCTTATTATTATCATCATGATACATGTGCTCTTTAATCCCCATCTCCTATTTCAATCGGCTCCCCACCCACCTCCCTTCTGGTAACCAATAAAGGCTGAGAGCTGCCAAAAAAATTTTTTAATTAAAACAAAAAAAAAAATAAAAAGGCTATTTGAACACTTGCTCTGAATTTTAATACACTGAAACTGTGTAGTCTAAGATACATGTGTCCCAATTAAGTCACTCTTTATAAGGTTATTAAGGTTACAATGGAAAGATTCACAATTGTATCCTCAAAGAAAAGAGCTATTATTATGATCTTTTATAAAACGCTAATTTCATGTATTTGGTTATAAATTTCCTTTTTAAGAAAGAACATTGACTATCAACAGTTACAAATATTTAAAGCTAACTGCAAAATAAATTTTTAGAATAATTGGCTAGAAGTTTTTTTGCTCATTGAAAGTCATTTGGCACATAATCTAAGAAAAGGAACTTATTTCCAATTGTCAAATAAGAATTAGCTTTGAACTAAACTGGCAGGAACTGAGAGTTATCAGCTGTATGTAAACATAATTATAAATATGTTTTTTCATTTTTAATTAGGTATAATTTGCATACAGTAAAATTTACTTTTTAGTTTCCTAAATATATTCAGTCTTGTGACTACCACTGATAGCGAGATATAGAACCTCTCCAACACTTAAAAATTGCTTCATGTTCCTCCCTAGACACTGCCCCCCCCCAGTATTGCCATTGGTTTGTTTTCTGTCACTACGGTTTTGTGTTTGTAAGAAAGCCAAAATAATTTGTGTTCGTAAGAAAGCCAAATAAATTGAATCATGCAATATAAAGCTTTTTTTTATTTTGGCTTTTTCCAATTTGAGATCTTCCATATCATTGCATGTGTTATTAGTCTATTTATTCATTTGTATTCCAGAGTTGTATTCCATTGTACAGATGTAAAACATTTTGTTTATTGCTTTCATAGTTAAAAACAATTGGCCTGTTTTCAGTTTTTGTTGATTACAAATAAAACTGTTATAAATATTTGTATATAGGTTATTGGGTGAACATACATCTTATATTTCATGTAGACAGATAGGAATAGGATTGATTGGTCATAGAGTAAGTGTCCTTTTAACATTATAACAAGTTGACAAAACATTTTCCAAAATAGCTGTACCATTTTGAATTCCAAAGGAAAATGTTGTAAGTTTAGGTTATATATTTATATAAAAAGGATAAGGATCTATCATGGGGAAAACAATTTTAAAAAAGAACAAAGTAAGGAGTGTCTGCATGCTCAGATGGCTAAGCGTCTGCCTTCAGCTCAGGTCATGATTTCAGGGTCCATATTTGGTCCACGATTACAGTTGCTCCATATTTTTGGCAATACTTGGTACTTTCTTAGCCATTTAATAAACATATATTGGTGTCTCAATATGATTCAATTTTATTTTTCCCAATGATTTTATGTTAAGCATCTTCTTCTGCGCTCATTTGCCATCCATATTTCTGTTTTGGAGAAGTATCTGTTCAAACATTTTGTTCAATTTGGGGAATATTTGCTTTTCTTATTATTGAACTTTGAGAGTTCTTTGTGAATACAAGTATGTGATTTTAATGTATTTTCTCCCAATCTGTAACTTGTGTTTCACTCCTTTAAAAATATATATACTTTGCCAACGTGCATAACATTTTGATTATGGTAAAGTCCAGCTTCTCTCTTTTATTTTATGAGTGGTTTTCAGGACTGAATCTGAGAAATTTTTGCCTAATGTAAGATCTCCCCCTCTGTTTTCTACTAGATATTTTTGGTTTGTTTGCTTTTTATTTTACATTCCATTTAGGTCTATGATATATTTTAAGGTTTTATTTGCATAAGAGACATGAGATGAGTTTCACTTTTAGCCAACATATGTCCCTTAGTTCTAGCACTATTTATGAAAAAAACTATCCTTTCTCCTAAGAGTTGTTTTTAAGCCTTTGCTGAGTATCATTGAACTTTTATTTAGGCATCTTTTCCTGGGCCCTCTTTTTACTTTCACTGAGATATATATATATATAATTCCAGGCTCTTTTGACTACTGTATCATTTAAGAGGTCTAGAGAGTAGGTAGTTTTAGTAAGCTTACTTTATTTTTTTTTTTAAGATTTTACTTATTCATTTGAGGGAAAGAGAGCACATGAGGAGGGAGGAGAGGCAGAGGGAGAGGGAGAGTGAGAGCAGACTCTCTGCTGAGCAGGGAGCTGGATTTGGGGCTCAATCCCAGGACCCTGAAATCATGACCTGAGCTGAGGGCAGACGCTTAAACATCTGAGCTATGCAGACACTCCTTACTTTGTTCTTTTTAAAAATTGTTTTCCCCATGATAGATCCTTATCCTTTTTATATAAATTTATAACCTAAATTTACAGAAAGTTAGACTTGTTGATTTATTATTATTACTTTTTTAGAATTTGTTGATTTCTTTAAGGAAAAGCTTGCTGAGGGTTCGATTAACATTCCATTAAGTCTAGAAGCAGTTTAAAGAGAATTCACATTTAATTATATTGAATCTTTCAAGCTGTGACAGTGGAATACCACTCAAATTGTTTAGGAATTTTATATTTCTTTGATCAGTGTATTATAGTTTTGAGCATACAGATCTTGCACATATTTTGCAAGGTTTTTAGAAGAGTATGTAAGACTTATAGTGCTATTATAAGTAGTGATATTTTTATTTTAATTTACAATTTTCATTTCTAGTCTTTAGAAATATAATTGATTTTTGTATCTTGGTATTTTGAGACCTTACTAAGTTCACTTAGTTCTAATTAAGTTTTTTTGTAGAATTTTTAGATTTTATGAAGACCATCATGTTAGCTGTGAACAAAAAGTTTTATTTCTTCTTGTACTATTGATGTGACTTTTATTTATTCTTTGTTCATTATTAAACAAACTAAGGCCTCCAGCACGTTGCTGAATGGTGGAAGTGGTGACCAAACAAATTTGCTTTGTTCCTGACAATGGGGTCTGGGGCAGGGGGCACACTTAGTCTTTCATCAATATATGTGATTCCTAATATGTATGTTAGGTTTATGGTAGTTCCCTTTCTCGGGTTGAGGAAATTCACTTCCGTTTCTAGTTTGCATAAATTTTTATGATAAATACATATGAATTTTGTTAAAGAAATGTTTCTTTACCTGCTGAGATGATCATATGGTTTTGCATCTTTAATGTGCTGATGAGGTGAATCACCTTGATTAATTTTTGAATTTGAACTGACTTTTCTTTTTGGAGATGAAACTCCCTTGGTCATGTTATAATATCTTATTTACATATTGCTGGATTCTATTTGCTGTTTGGATGTGAATTTTTGTATTTATGTTTATGAGGGATATTGGTCTATAGTTTTCATTTCCTAAGATCTTTTTATCGAGTTTTGGTATCAGATTAATATGGCCTCTTAAAAGATGTGTTGTTTCTTCTCCATTTAGAAAGAATATCTATGAAATTGACAAGATGTCCTCCTTAAATGTTTAGTATAATTCTCCATTGAAGCCATCTGGGCCTGAATCTACCAATGTGGGAAGATTTTTAACTGGGAGTAAAATTTCCTTATGAAATATAGAACTCTGCACTAAATTTCTTTTTGAGTGAGCTTTGACAATTTGTTTTTGTCAAATATATTTGTATTTCACCTAAATTATCAAAATAACGAGCATGGATTTTTTTGGTAATATTATTTAAGTATATTTTTTATATTTGAAGGGTCTGGGGGCACCTGGGTGGTTAAGTGTCTGCCTTCAGCTCAGGTCATGATCCCAGGGTCCTGGGATGAAGTCCCACATTGGGCTTCTTGCTCAGTGGAGAGCCTGCTTTCCCCTCTCCTTCTCCCTCTGCTGCTCCCCCTGCTTGTGCTCTCTCTCTCTCTCTTTGTCCAATAAATAAATAAAATCTTTTAAAAAATATTTGTGGGGTTAGTAATATTATCCCATCATTTATTCCTAATATTGGTAGTTTGTGTCTTTTATCTCTTTTTCTTTATTTCTTGGATTTTAGAGCTTGATCAGATTTACCAACTGTTCTTTCAAAGGATTGGCTTTTCACTTAATTTTTTGTTACTCTTTTGTCAGTTTTGTGTATTTATGCTCTTGTCTTCTATTTCCTTCCCTGTGCTTGCTTTGAAATCAATCTGCTGTTCTTTCTGTAGTCCCTGAGGTGGAAGCATAGTTCATTTATTTGAGAACTTTCTTCTTTTATAATTTAAGTATTTAATGCTGTATATTTCTCTTTAAGGATTACTTTAGCTATATTCCATATTTTTGATATATTGTGTCTTTATGTTCATTCTATTCAAACTTCTAAAAAATTTTCTTTTGTTTTCCTCTTTCATCCATTCGTTACTTACAAGGGAGCTAATTCCAAATATTTGCAGATTTTCCAATACATTTGTTACTTCATTCCAATTCAATAAGGTCAAATAAATATATAATGACTGGTCTTCTAAATATTTTAAGTTTTGTTTTATGACCCACAATACAGCTTTTCGTCTTGATTCTCTCACGTGCACATGAAAACAATATGCATTTTTCTGTTCTCACTAAAGAGGGGTTATAAATGTCAATTAGGCCAAATGTTTTGATATTGTCATTCAGATTTTGTTCAGTCAGCTGTTGAAAGGGGAATGTTAATGTCTCCAATTATAACTGTGGACATGTCTACTTTGCTTTTAGCCTTATTAGTTGTTGCTTCATGTTTCCTTTGTTATGAGATGCATACGCATTTAGGAATTGTATATTTTCTTAGGGAATTATCTTCTTTATCGTTTTGTAATGTCATTATTTAATTCATAAACTTCCTTGTTCTGAAGTCAACTTTATAGGACTTAGTATAGCTGTTATGTCTTTTTTTCAATTTGTGCTTCCATGGTATGTTTTTTCATCCTTTTACTTTTGGCCAATCTCTCTCTATAAATTTACATGGGTTTCTTGTAGACAACATATAATTTGATATATATGAAATATCCAATATGACAGTCTCTGCTTTTAATTGACTTTTTTATGTAATGTAATTTGAGGGTCAATTAAAATCTGTCTTGCTAGCTGTTTTCTGTTTGTTCCATCTGTTTATTTTCCCCTCTTTCTCTCCTTATTTGATATTAATAATTTTATTGTTTTGATTATCCTCACTATTGGATTCTTTTTACACATTTTAAATAATGGCCATGGGGTTGAAAATATCTACCCCTTTAATGAGTTTCTACCTTTATATAAAATTATGTCTGCTTTATATGTAGTATAATGACCTTAAAAGAATACACTTTTTTTAAAGATTTTATTTATTTATTTGACAGAGAGAGAGAGAGCACAAGCAGGGGGAGCAGGATAGAGAGAAGCAGGCTCCCTGAAGAGCAAGAAGCCCCATGCCAGGCTCAATCCCAGGACCCTGGGATCATGACATGAACCGAAGGTAGTTGCCTAACCGATTGAGCCAACCAGACTACCAAAAAAGTACACTCTTATTTCAGTACTTTTTTTTTTACTATTATACATTTCCTCTTTATACATGCTACAAACACAATGCATTGCTATTAGTTTTGCTTTAAACATTCAGTTACCTTATAGAAATAGTAATAGAAGTTCCAATGTGTATTATTAATTGGGTAGGTCCAAATTTCTGTCTTGCATTAACTCTTCTGTCTGAAATACCTCCTTTAACATCATATAGTACAGATCTATTGACAATATACCCTCATAATTTTTTGCTTAGTAGTTTTTCCCATCTTCAACTTTGAAAGATTTTTTGATGAACTTATAATTCTGATTGGACAGTGATTTTTTTCTTTTCAATCTTTATATTATTATGTAAGTTATTAATACTTTTAAAATATATCATTCCATATTTTTCTGACCTTCACTAGTGTCTGGCAGAATTAGCTCCAGGTAAGCAAAGACTTATATTTGATATCCTTTTGGAGGTATCTGACTTTCCTTAGTTTAAAGTTTAGTTGGTTGCCCTGTCTCCTTGGTTCTCTGGTGGATTAAAGAGATGTTATGAATTGGAAGGCTATCCAGAGTTTGTTGGTTGTGCTGGTGGTAGGGTGGAAATGATATTTGTTTAAACTGTACTCTAAGTGAAAGCCAGAAATTAGTATTATTTTAATAAAAGTTAATTGAATTTTCCAAGAAGACATCTATGAAAACTATTGTATTATGCCTTTGGATACTCATGCTTAACTAAAAACTGGAAGTTTACCTTCTTTTCACATCTCAGTTCAAATTGGAAATATAGAACAGCTTGTCCTCCTCCTCCATGTGATTACCTTTCTTTGTAGGTTGCTTCCCTTTAAATTGCTGATACTTTCAGTGAAGTGAAAAAAGTGCAATGTCATAGTATTTATTACATAAACAATAGAGTTATTAATGTTTGTTATATAAATCGTTCTAGGTTTAAAGCTATTTGATATAATCTGAAGTCTCTGAACAATGTTTATATTTGCATTCGACTTTCTTCTGAAAAAAATAAACCTAAGAATTGAATATCAGGTAGTGAAATAGTACCTCATACAATAAATTTTTTAAGATGTCATATTATTTTGGGGGATGTCAAACCTTTTATTCATCTTCATATGATATTTTAAAAATTGGATAATATAATCTATTATATATCTTTACAATCTGGGAAATATGTGTTTTCCAAACACAGGAGGTTAATAAATTTCATTCTCCCTCATCCACATTTTTCCTGATCAATGCTATCTTGTAGTTGGTGAAATTGGTAACAAAGAATCTGTTTCTTAATACTCTTCTTCTAGAGATAAAGAAAAAGAAAGAAGAAAGCTTAAAACTATTGTTAATAGAATATCTTAAAAATATGTTTGCTATTCTTCATCAGTGATTATAATATTAATTAAACCTAAGGAGATGAAGAGTTCCATTTTTTTTAAGAATTGTGATGACTTCTTCTGCTATTGCCTCTTGCATCATTTACAATAAGCATCACTGAACCATAGCATTATATGCATAAGGATAAGGTATCTTAAATAATTTAATACACTATATTTATACAAGCTAGGCAACCATATGGATGAGTTCCATTTTTTATTATATAAGCTTTAACTTTTGTTCTTTAAATTTTTTATCAGTGTCATTCAGTATAAAGAGTTTAAACATTTTCTTTAATAAACCAGTGAGAGTACAAATATTCTGTACATTTTCTTTGTATTCTTTTCAGCAAAATAGTAATCAGTTTTAATTTTAAATTTCAAAGGAAAAAATATAATCTAATTTTCACTGGTATATCATAAATTATGTCAAATTTATCTTGTGAGATGAGATAAAAAATTTATACAACTATGGCAATGGAACATTTGATATTCAGAAATTCACTGGGACTACTTCTTGTATTACATAGAACTTTTCTGATTAGGCATAACCAAGTGATTCTAATTTATGAAATTTTCTTAACAGCTGCATCATTTTTTAAATGTGCCTCACTAGACTCATCAGTATAAAGAACATCAAAAGATACTTCATTTTGGAAATCGAGGTTAGTGACTTCTCTTTCCATAAAAACAAGGAGCTCACTATATTTTGAAATATGTATATTTTTACATGAATGCTTTAAAGTGGTCACAATCTTAAAAGTTGGATTACAGGAAGGTTGCCAATTTGGAGATGCTGAAAAAATGTTAGCTTTCATTTTAATAGCATTAAATTCACATCATTGTGTCTAATTCCAAGAAGCAAAACAATATAAACGCATTAGCTGCATATTCTATCATCTGTCTACAATGTTGGAGGTAATTAATGTAGTCAGTTTGGTTAAAAAAAAAAAAGAAAACTCATACATACTCCTAAACAAAAGAAAATATAAATACCCAATTAACCAAAAATGTATTAAATGAAAGTTGGGCCTATGTCAGTGGCTTGGAAAATGAAATGGAAAATATCACTTCAAGCATAGGGAAAAATATAAAGAGCTATAAATCTAAAATGAGATGGCTAGAAACTTAGATGATAAATTCAGAAAACAAAATGGAATGAAATGAAACAGAAGTCAGTAATTACAGAAGAGACAGGAGAAAATTCCTTGAGATTAGTAAGAATCCAATTCTGCAGATCGAAATCTCATTAAATTCCAGACAGGATTTATAAGAAAATAAATGTTCCTATGCATATATTGATAAAATTCCAGACCTCAGAAGAAAAAAAAATCATACTAAGCTTTCGGACAGAAAAGTACAAGTTTCATACAATGAGAAAAAAGTCGGACTGACATTGGGTTTCTCCTTTTCCAGTCTTGATATGAGAAAACAGACTAAAGAAAGTGTAGGACTAAAACCCTTAAATGCTGTAACCAGCCAAAGTGAGGATATCTTAAAGACATGTAATAATTTAGAAATCATATTATCCATGTACTACTTGAGAGCCCGATTTTGAAAAAAATATCACTCCCACAAAAAATAATTTAAAAATTGTGAACAATGGTTGGAGGAAGATGAAAAATTGAGGAGGATGTAGTTAGCAATGAAGATTAATAAGCAAAATCAGTAAGTTTAATAACAGTGAGCTTAATAAAGCAAATAAAAATAAGCTTAAGCAAAACAAAGTTTATTATTTAATGTATTTAATATTGCATTCTAACTGGGATATGAAGTACATATGCTCATTAAACATATAACTAAATTACGTTATATTGTAATTATTACTGTAAATAAAAAGAGGAGAAAAGAAAAACTAGGTAAGGGGAACCAGAGTACAGGCAAGTGGTGAGGCGTTTAATTTCAAATGTAGCATTGCAAAATAGGCTTTATTAGGAAAATGACACGAAACCAAAGACTTGAAGAAGAAAGGGGATTAGCCATGAAGATACCTGATGGAAGAAATTTCAAGTCACAAGAAATAGCCAGAGACAGTTTGAATGGAACAAGTGGGTAAGAAAAAATAAAGGATGAGGTGAGAGAAGTAGCTGGAGAAGGGGGTAACTGGAGAATAACAGTAACTGGTAGGAGCCTCATGGGTCATTATAAGAACTTAATCTTTGATTCTGAATAAAAAGGTGAGCCACTGCAAAGTTTTAAGCAAAAGGGAGAATTATGGAAAATAAAGTGAATGTACATTTTATATATTAATTGATTCAATCTGGCTTTGAATATGAAATAAAACTTGTAATTAAGTTCACCAGCAAATAAAGGAAAAATATTCAAATAGACAATATATTATATGGTATTAAGGGATAAAAGGCAAAGATGAAATTTCAGTATAAATATAGAAAAACTTCAGATTTTATGGGTAAGAAAAATAAAACTTCAGAGTAAATATATATATTCTGAAATACTTTTTTGTGTATTTCTTATATTTATATATAATATATAATGCATTATATTATAGACTATATACACTTAAATATTTGCTTTTGTTAAACAACAAATTTTCAAGTTGATGAAATGTTTTATTTTGTATTTTAGTAAAAAAATATCCGGAAACCTACTTTTTCCATCGTAGCTGTTTTAATTAGAATATTTCCATGACTTCTAATTTATCAAATTTGTATTTTAAAATATTGTGTACAATATTAGTGCCTTGTCATGTATGTTTTTATGTGTGTGTGATTTCATTGATTGTTTCTGAATAAGATTAATGTTTATTTTAATGATTCAGTGTACATCTCATTTTCTGATCCTAGATAGCATATCGCAGGGGGGGGTGTATTTTACAAATGCCAAAACTCAGGAGTAGGTTGTGGAGGCCACATGACTGTATGGAGTGGAACTGAGATTCACACCTTGCTCTGGCTTTTTCTCTGAAACCACACTTGAGCGCATGTAACATTATTAATGCAGTAATGATACAGGATAAATGACCTTCCCCCCAAAGTAGAAGTTCAAATATTTTTCCTTTTAAAGTAAATGCCAGTTGTACACTTTTTCATCATGTCCTCTTAATCTTCCTTTCAGGTATGTGAGTTCATAGGGAACTTTTTAGTGTCGTCAGAATGGTTAATGCAAAGTCAAATTAAGCTAGAGTCTGAAAGTTTCTGTTTTCTTGATTGAATTAAATGCAGAGTGCTCATGTATATGCACAAACACTGGCATTCAGCAGAGCCCTCATTACCATGCTGAGAAGTGTGGATTCAAATTAGAGCTGCATGTTAGACAACCGCTTGCATAAACCAAAGCTTGTTAAAACAATGTTAATGAGCCCCCATTGTATCCAGCAGCTTCACTTCCCCAGTCTTTCATATGTGTTCACACGAGAACTGGGAAGATGCTGAACTGATTAAGTCTGAAATGGAGCTGGATACTCTCGACTAAGCCGCTGGGGTGAAGGGAATTAGAAAAATCAGGAACAAAGAGCCATATAAAGTTTACTCTAGGTTAAAAACACAGTGATAGAACTTCTCCCATGTGTCAGAGTTTTTTTGAGGCACATTTAAAAAGCTGGCCAAGCAAACCATATATAAGGTTGTTAACCTAACAGTTATCCTCATTTATATTTTCTAGCATAATTTGGACAGAGTTTTGTAAGGTTTTTCTGAGTTGCTTGCTTCTTCTACAGTTATTTTCTTTACAGTAAAAATCTTTTCATGTGGCTAGGTAAAATCTGTTCTCAGAGGACAAAAAAATACCTTATAAGGAATGAAAACAAATGTACCCTCCTCAATGGTTATCCTTGATACGTTACTTTATACCAATGAAATTAGAAGGAAAGATTTGAAAATAAATTTTAAACTCAGCATGGTCTATTTCTAGCAACTTCTAAATGATGCATAATGAAATTTCAATTTAAGGAACATCGTTTTAAGTGTTTAACATTGACACTTTACTGCCTTTGTTATTTCTGCCTTTGGCTCAGGTAATGATCCCAGGGTCCTGGGATCGAGCCCCGCATAGGGCTCCTTGCTCAGTGGGGAGTCTGCTCCTCCCTCTCCCTCTGCCTGCCACTCCCCCTGCTTGTGCTCTCTCTCTCTCTCAAATAAATGCATAAAATCTTAAAAATAAAAAACCACTAGAAAAAAAATGACATTTTACATGATCACCATACCACTGAGTAGGTGTAAAAACACAGGCATTAGGTAAAATGTAAACATGCACTTTGAAAGACTCCTACTGTACTTGTTTATAATATGACATGAAGGTTTTCAAGTTTAAACTCTTTTTTTTTTTAAGATTACAGATACCAGAAATTTAAAGTTGATTTTTATATATAATAATGATCTTATGGAATGGACAGACCTCAAAAGAATACATTTCCTCTCACCCCACTTAGGATTTGGTAACCACTGTTTGAGGAACCCTGGTCCACTGCCTTTTAAGGTCATTTGTCCCACCCTCAGCAGACATTAGTTGCCAATCAGTCTTGAGTACTTAGAAGTTCTAAATTTTTGAAAAATATGGATAAAAGCACACCAGTATAATGATAGTTAGGAACTAGAAAGGAATCTCCCAGCTACTCAAGAATCATGATAAAATGATGTATATGTATGTGTATGCTTGTTTATTTACTGCCTAGCCATCCTGCTAGGTGGTAATTTCCATGTGGATATGGGCATGACAAAGTTGTTCATCATCATACATCTAGGACATAATATATTTTCTGGCCCATAAAAGGAACTCGGTGAATACATAAGGAATGAGAGAACCATAGGGAAATAAAAGACTTGACTTATGAGATTTTGTTTGGTATATTTAGGGTTAACCATGTGAAAACTATGTTGAAGCAAGAGACTCCAAAGCAAGACCCTGAAGACTTTACAACAGCACTCGTTACATGAAGCATCTAAAGGTCAGCAAATGCTTCGTGAAAGCCTTTTGATGACAGCTGTCATTACAACTTTACTACAAAGTAAGCTATAGTTATAAAAGCACTCATGGGGAATGGTAGCCACTTTGAGACCAAAGGTTTACTGCTGGAGCTATTTTTACATGTCAGGTCTACTTACAAATAGAGCAGTAAGCAAGACAAATGAAGAGTGTGTTCCAACTTGGTGAACAATGACTGTGTGACTTTGAAAATTTTGCAGTTTATTATTTCAGATCCTGAGTAGATGCCTCGATAGGACACTGAATATTACGAAGGAAGTATGAACCCACTCTCAGAAAAAATCAGTGATTTGTTCTATTAACAATTCTCTAAAATATAGAGCAACTTAAAAATATCGGTCCCTAGATGGAGTGAAGTGGATTGCCACATTTGTAAGACTCAAAACGGGAGGCATTTCTGTTGTGTTTCCTGTGTATGACTGAAGAATAGTTGCACATAATTGGGAAGTAAGATTTTTCCCTTACGGAGTCAGTCATTTTGGTTTTTATAACTTAAGAACTCCAGAGGCCAAATAAATTATAGGAATGGAACATAAAGAAACAATGCTAAAAAAATAGCCACTCGGTCTTACTATTTGATAAACGATGAACCTGGAACTGAAAGGTTAAGTGATTTATCAAAGGTTGCCTAATTGTGTGTGTAAAAGGCAGAAAATAATTCCTGCTATGAGGATCAGGTGAGATGATAGCGTTTAAGTGAAACATTATTCAGTTAAACTGATGCGCTGATAGAACTTATATGTAAGTTGTGTACCTGATGGTGTTTAAATGTTTTTATTTTTATTGAAAAAAATATCCTACACCATCAGTGCCGTGTATCAGAAAAAGTGCTCAGTCGACAACCAGACTCTGACTATGGCAAGTTCTTGGACTTCCACATTTTAGTTTCTGTGCATTCTAAAGAAGAGGGGCTCATAAAAGCTGACACGACATGTTTTATGAATTGAAAGTCAGGGAGCAGGGAGAAAATGGTGCATTTGTAGTTGAGATTCCTGTGTCCCTCAGGTCCTGGCTCTTCAGCTTGGGCACAGCTGTTCTTCCCTTCCCCAATTCCTCTGCACTCAAGAGCTAGGCTGTTTCTTCAGCTCTGAAAACTTCCCCTTCAAATAGAAATTTCAGGAATCACTCAGAGGCTAACTCCTAGCTCAGGGGCTAAGAAAGATCAGAAAAACAGCAATACCCACAATAACATGCCACTTTGACATGATCAAATATTCAATTTCAAGCATAGAGAATTTCAGTCACGTTCACCTGAAAATATTCTGCCCTGTATCCAGGGTCTGTCTTTTCCAAATTACAAAAACATAAATATACCGTAAATCCTTCCTAAGTCCTTCCGAACCATGTCCTGACAGAGATATGCCCAGGTTTAGCTTCTGTAGGAATGTCAAACACATTGCAATAATAGCAATGGCTCCCTTAAATCACTGGAGTTTATTACCCTTTCCCCCACTTTGCTCCAAATGGCTTCACCTTTAATCGCCTCATCACTGTTCATCTCCGCATCCACTTCTGCATCTGTCTACCCAAGAATCTGCTAGTGATCATCCCAAAGACCCTTGTAATAATAATGCAATCTGCTTCATTAAAAAAAATGTCTCATTTAACATTAGAAATTACCTCTCAGTTTATTCCTTAATGGCCTACTATTTTTAGAGCTCTATAAACTGTGCCTTTCCTGGGATTTTTTTGCATTCAGAGGTAGTTTGCAATATGCAAAAGTCTTGAATAATAGATAAACAGAGACAGAAAGCCAGTGAGCGTTAAGCTGAGGGTGCTGCTGGGCAAAGCAAGACAAACCTGACTCCATGCAGAAGAACCAAGCTTTGTGGGATGGGTTCTGACCCATCGAAGAGTAACCCCAAGATCATTAAAAGAATTGGTTCTTTTCTTGTATTTTAATATAATAAAGGAGAGCAACCCCTGGGAAGCCAGTCCTGCACAGGAAAGAGTGGAACTCAAGGCAGAAGCTACCGAGTGTTCAGTGAAAACAAGTCCACCCCCTGGGGGGCGGGGTCGGGATTGTTTAGTTTATAGGAGCTCGGCTCAGCCCCATGCTTTCCCCTCAAGTCCTGAGACTCCGGAAGTCCAGCTGGTTGTTTTTCAGGAAAGCTGCTCAGTCTATTAGCTAGAGTTCAAAGAGTACGGTGAAGTCATAGACCACAGAATTGTAAGTTGCAACAACAGCCTGTTTTTACGCCAACTCTGGTCATGTTTCTGAGAAGTTATTGCTATACATTCTTCTCCTTGGTCTCTGACCGCTCGTTATCTGCAAATTTGTCATACCATCCAGACTCAGCGTCGTGCAGCAGCCAAATTTCTGAGCACATTGCTCAAGGACCATTGCTCAGAATTTCATTATCATAGGAAATGATGTGATTCTTTTCTTATTTATAACTCTAGAATCCTTTAAAGACAAGGCATCTGGTATGAGGTTTCCAATTCACTTTAGGAAAAAAAAAAGTATTTGTCCACTCAATGTTGTTAAGAAAGATCTGCAAAGAAATGATGTTTTGAGCTATAACAAGAGTTTCTTGGGTCATTCTTGGATAATGTGCTACTCATTATGCATTCTAATCTCGTTACATTATTATTATGGAGAGGAAACTGGTGCAGCAGCTCTCTTAATATTGAATGCACACACACACAGTGAAAAAATGAATGAGAGAGTTTACTGAAAGATTAGTGTGTACGTTTTAGGTGAAGATAGTTAGTGGTCCCTTAAAGCTGTCAAACCTGAGGAACTGATTTAAAACAAAGTATATATTTAAAGTGTCAGTAATGACTTCTTTCCCCTAACAATATGTTAGACTATTTGGTTTAATTCTACTTTCATCTTTGACAGCTCGCAAGTTTCTCAAATAATTGCTGAATGCCCTATTCAGCAGAAATTCAATCTGGTAGGGATTCTTGCTGTAAGTCATGCCTAGATAACTAAAGCGTGAGTAACTGTGAGCCTAAGCACTATTAAGAAACTGAAATGTATAATCTCCCTGTAGAAAAAAATCTCCTAAGTCATTTTATCACAAAATCCTCACAGATACTTCTGCCTTTTCCATAATCCAATAAGAAAAATAATCCTATCAGGACAGTAAGCACTATGCTGCTGTAGGTTCAATCAGTTCTCAGATATCAAGGGAAGAGAAAGAGGGTTTTGGAAGGAGAAAGAATATCTTCAAAGCTGTTTAACTGTAGAATAGTCTCAAACAGCAAAGGAAATCTTCAAATTTGTGTTATTTATATATTCAGTAATGCTTGAGCCAAAGAAGTTATAATGTATTTATTTCTTTAGGCATGTTTCTATAATTACCTTGCTATGCAAACATATATTCTACAATTACTTACTATATGTTTAACAGAGATATAATTTTATATGCATATTATGTAGCACATTATATATTATAAAATTTCATATATATTTAACACATTGACAAATATAATTTCATTTTAAACCTTATATAATGTATTTATGTATTGTATGTTCTTCAAAATTTTCCTCCTGAATAGACACTTATCTCTCCTTCCTTCTTCTCCCATAGTTAAGTAACAGGTAAGCATATTTAGAAGCAAGACTGCAATTCTCTCTTTTTTTGAAGTATGTAATCAATAATTTGACAGATTAACTTAAATTTGGAACAAAGATTCAAAGCAAAAACCATTTTAACATTTTTGCCAAAGAATTATAAATATAACATATAGCATTTTAATAGAATACTTAAAATTTTACGTTAAGACAAAAACAGGCAACATTGAAAAGCTTGTGACAAGGTAAATTTCTTAAATTATCTGGACAGTCTTGTCTGTAATTAGTTACAGAGGATCTTATGATTTCTGTGATTTATACTGTTATTCTTAGGGTTGCTGTATTTCAACATCCACTTTTATGAGATGGGATTGCATATAGATGAGGTAGTGTTCTTTGGAAGGATTCTGTAGGGAGAACTGGATATTTCCGAGTCCCACAATGAGAATTATGTGAGAACGTCAGGGAAACAGATCTTATTTAATCAGGCTTAAGGTGAATTACAACTTTCATGCTACTTGATATTTCTCTTTCTTCCTTACTCTACTGTGTATCTAGGACCCCTTCCACTCCTGCCTCTGATAACTAGCTTCTCCAGCTAACCAGATCCTGGGAGCAATAAACAACTTCGCTGAAAGTAATCGTGGGGATTATCTTAATAATAACTCTCTGGGATAGGCATTTTTACACACAGCATTTTTTAAATAAGGAACTGAGGCTCAGAGAGGTAAAGTAACTTTAAAGACAAATCATTGTTATATTGTAGAAACTGGATTAGAACTCAGGTCTCACTAACTCTAGAATCCATACTCTTTTTTTTATAATAATAATTTTTTATTATGTTAGTCACCATACAGTACATCCCAAGTTTTTGATATAAAGTTCCATGATTCATTACTTGCGTATAACGCCCACTGCACCATGCAATACATGCCCTCCTTTTTTTTTTATACTTTTTTTTGTTATGTTAGTCACCGTACAGTACATCTCCAGTTTTTGATGCAATGTTCCATGATTCATTATTTGCATATAACACCCAGTGCACCATGCAATATGTGCCCTCCTTAATACCCGTCACTGACCTATTCCAATCCCCCACCCCTCTCCCCTCCAGAATCCATACTCTTAACCATTAAGTGGCATGGCCTGTGTAAAGAATTTCTGCATATTCATTCACTACTTTGGCACATTGCCAGCAATCTATGTCAAAAATTTATTGACCCTCTATCCATACATAATTCTGTTAAGTCAGTCATTGCAGTTCAATCCAGACAAGAGAGTATTCATCTTTCAAGGGCTTGTATTATCCTTCTTTATATCATATTTTTTCTTACCCTAAGTGGATAGTGGCATTTTCTCATATGCAGTGCTACACTGAGATCTCTGAAAGTAGATGGAGAATAGATTGACAGTTGATTTCCATATGTAACTGGAGATCATTCTCTATTGAACTTTTCATTTCTCTTAAATTCCAAAATTACAACATCTTAAAAACACATTTTGAGTAGACTAGTTGTTAATCAGTGTCTGACGGGAGTGCAAAGAGGGAAGTCATAGTTTAATGAGTATAGGGTTTTAGATTTGCAAGATGGAAAAGCTCTAGGGATTTATTTTACAACACTGTGAATATACTTAGCACTACTGAACTGTACACTTCAGGTAGTTAAGATGATAAATTTTAGTTATGAATTTTTTACCAAAAGAAAAAAGGAAAAAAGCACATTATATCTCAATATATGTTTATTGGAGATACACCATACACATTATAATACTTAAGCTTACATTCACTGGTAGCTTAAAAGTTATTTCTTCCTAAATCTGCATACCTTAGTCTATATAAGCCCTCCTCAACCCCTAACATACAACATAACTGTTCTTTCTTCCATTTAACTCCTTCCTTATTACTCAGCCGGGGGATTCATCTGCATTTGACTGTTGGATATACTGTGGACTATTAGCATGAGAGTTACAGAATCAGATAAACGAAGTTTAAGGTACAGAATATCACATTTATGGCTATGTAACTTTGGGCAAGAAACTTTCTCCTGACTTCAGTGTCTTCATTGGTAAATGTAAATATCAAAAGTACTTATTTCAGATGTCATGAGAATTAAATGTTACACATTTAAATATCACAGCTTCTGGCATATAGGGACCGCCAACTGAATAAAATATAGAATATAATTATTGATATTATTTTTAAATTATATGATTTTGTCTTCCTTTCTGGCATGAATCCCAAATTTATTTTCCAAGGAAAATCCTATAATATGAACAAATATAAGCAGGTAAGGGCAAATATAAGCAGACGTTTGTGAAACCAAATTCCTTTTCCTCTTGGGCAACAGCTTTACTAAATTCCTCTGCTTCTCCTGAAATCAAAATTGCCATATGACCAAGTTCTAGTTCACTAGAAATTGACCAGAAATGATGTGGTCCCAGGTACCTGGGTGGCGCAGTTAGTAAAACATCTGACTCTTGGTTTCAGCTCAGGTCTGATCTCAGAGTCCTGAGATTGAACCCCGTGTCTGGCTCCATGCTCAGTGAGCAGTCTACTTCTTTCCTTCTCCCTCTCCCTCTGCCCACATCCTCTTTCTCTTTCTCTCTCTCTCTCAAATGAACAAATAAATAAATCTTAAAAAAAAAAAAAAGAAAGAAGTGATGTAGTCCCCTTCGAGGGCCAGGCCCATAAATTTCTCCCATTCACTGTCCTCCATGCTATTTATATTCTTGTTTGAGATAACACAGCAAATCCGGAAGTCATATACTAAAGATGGTGAAACCATAAGATGGAAGGAGTCTATGTGGAGAAGAGTCACCCATCAAATAGGAACATGTTTTGGACTTGATGTAAACAAGAACTAATATCTTTTGCTATTTAAATCTTTATAGATTATGAGATTTGTTTGTTCAAGCTGCTGAGTGAAGAATTTGGCATCTCAAAGTGACAAAGCAGAAGAATCTCACAAGACCTATTTAGCTTGATTGCGTAATCACTGTGGCCAGTGATTACTGTGTGTTTGAAATGCTTCTCTTTTATGAGTAAGAGTCTTTATTATAGTTTTTCTAGACCGTCTCACCACTCTTAATTGGTCAAGGGGTGGTAGAAACCTTGTCTTTTTAGTTCATGTGTAGCTAGAGTAAGGGAATCAGGTTCAGATATAATAGAGAAAACTATACATCAGAAGGAGAGCCTATGATTGAGCTGAATGCAATGATTTGATGAGAACTTACTCTGTCTTGGGGAAGCCATGAACATGTTGTTGTATCTGTAGGAAGAACGCTAAAATAAAGATTTGGTATCCAGAAGAAAGTATAGTGACATAAATTGGCTAGCTATTTACATAAATCATTTTGTTTTTCCAGATGTAACATTTAGTCTACTGTCTAGCTAGTTATTGCCTTGTGGCTGTTTTCTTGACAGTGAAAGTGTTCAGGGGATGGCACATAAGTAATTTTTAAAAGCCAGCCCTGGATAGCAGATAGAAAATTTGATATGGAATTCAACAAGATAGTTCTAAAATTCATATGTGAAGGGTGCCTAGATGACTTAATGGGTTAAGCATCTGCCTTCAGCTCAGGTCATGATCCCAGGGCCTTGGGATTGAGCCCCACAGCACATAGGACTCCCTGCTCAGTGGAAAGTCTGCTTCTTCCTCTCCCTCTGCCCCTGCCTCAGATAGTGCTCTCCCTCTCGTGCTCTCTCTCATAAATAAATAAACAAACAAACAAATAAATCTTTAGAAAAATAAAGCAAAATTCATATGTGAGAACTAAAAGCCAAAATTAGCCAAGGGAAGACATTTCTATAAAGGGTTTTGAGAAAGCAAATTGATGTTGTATAGTTGGATAGTATAAGAGGACAAATCAATGGACTAGAGAAAACATAAAGAGATCTATACATGTATAGAAACTATTCAGTCAATAGCGCTAGGGGATTTGGTTATGGAGAAGGAGAAAAAATGAAATTTCTTCTCTACATTGCACAACATCTGAAAATACATTACAGATGGATGAAAGACAGGACTGTAATACTTTGAGAAAATATGGAAGAATATCCTTATGACTTTGTATGTTTAGTCAAGGATTTTTTTTTAATAAGCCACAAAAATTGGTAAGTATGTGGGGAAAGATCAGTTATGTTTTATTACATTAAAATTAAGAAATCTGGGGACACCTGATTCCCTTACTCTAAAATCTGTTTTATTACATTAAAATTAAGAAATCAGTAGGTTAAGCATCTGACTTTGGCTCAGGTCATGATGTAGGGCCCTGGAATTGATCCCCACATTCTGCTCAGCACTTAACAGATTGTCTGCTTGTCCCTCTGCCCTTTACCCCCTTCTCATGCACACACACACACTCTCTCAAATAAATAAAATCTTCTTTAAAAAAATTAAGGTCTGTAAATGAAAAGGCACTTTAATGATGAAAATGTATGCCAGAAAATGGAACAAATTATTTGTAATTGATAAAGGATTTGTATTTAGAACCTAGAAAGAGCTCTAATAAATCAGTAAGAAACAAGTTATTTGGAAAATGGGCAAAAGACTGGAATTAGCAGAATTATTCCAAATGACCCATAACATTTGAATGGATGCTTACCCTCATTACTAATAGAGAAATGTAAATTAGAATGGCCATAATATAAAATAGCAGATCTACCTAATTAGGAACAATTCAAAGTTTTCTCAATGTGAAATATTGTCAAAAATATTTGGAATGACAACTCTCACTAAAACTAGTGGAGCTACAAATTGTAGAAGTTAAAAAAATGTTTCTAAAATGTTGTACATGTGTATAATCCTACAATTCAACCATTTCCCTTTTATTTATATACTAAAGACACACTATTACATACGCACCAGGTGATATTTAAAAGAACACATATACAAAATTATTCATACCAGAAAAACTTCTAGTATAATGCAAATGCCCCTTAATTGCAAAATGCAGAGTTTAAAACATGTCAATATGATAAAATTTATATTAGTGAAAATTAAGGAAAAAAAGTTGCACATTTTTACATAGATTAAGGAGGGCACATATTGCAATGAGCACAGGGTGTTATACGTAAGCAATGAACCATGGAAGACTACATCAGAAACTAATGAAGTACTGTATGGTGACTAACATAATGAATAAAAAATATATTAAAAAAAGAAAAATATTTAAAACAATGAGTAAAAGATACAAACCACAAAAAATATATACAATTTTATGCCATATGCATTAATTTGAAAAATAAGGAAACTAACCTATTATTTAGGCATTATTGAAGAATTGGGAGAATGATAGAGAAAATTAAATAATATGACTTAGATAGGTACGTCTGTTTCACTTGCTCAAAGAAAAAAGTCTCAGTATCTTTACAGTATTTAGGTTTAATTTTTGCTAATGCAAATTTCAGTGCAAATGATGGCATCCTCCGTGTGGTGACACAAATTCAAGCTGCTTTAATCATGTGCCCTACCACTGTTCCTCGCAAAAGGCCAAAGAGAATCGAGGACCACATAGAACTTTACTTTGCTTCAGAGAGTAGTAAGAAATTTCATTTCCAGTCATATTTCATTTTTCAGTAGTACATAGTCTTACCTACCTGTTGGGTGGGGAGGGAGTGGAAAATTTTGCCTCGTATATGTCCAGATAGGAAAGGTACAGAAAGATTTAATGGGCACTACTAATGTCTATCAGAGCAGTTAACACAAAATCCAATATCAGTGCTGTTTAGGGGGAGAGGTAGGAAAGAAGGAAGGGGTGTGCATATAGGAAAGGAGCAAACCAGAGGAGGAAGGCTTCTAAGCTACCAGTAATATTCTTTTTTAGCCTAGGTAGTAGTTATATGTGTTTTCATTTGATTATTATCATATAAGCTGTGTATATATACATATATATATGCACACACACATATATAAGCACACATACTTTTTTATGTATGATATGCTTCAAAACAAAAATGTAATACACATTATATGTATATACACATAAATGTGATATGTCATATATCATAAACTATCATATTGTGGTAGGTAGATTAATGAACACCAAAATGTTCATATCCTAATGCTCAAAACCTGTAAATTACCTACATGACAAAAAAAAAATTAGTGAGTGTGATTAAGATTAAGAACTTTGAGATGGGGAGATTTTCCAGGATTATCTGAGTGGGGCAATCTAATCTCATGAGTCTTTCAGAGCGGGGAACCTTTCCCAATTGTGGTCAGAGGAAGATGTAATACTGAAGGGTCAGTGATAGGGAACTCTGCTGGCTTTAAAGATGGAGGAAAGAGAATGCCAGCAGCTTCTAGAGGTTGGAAAGGGCAAGGAAGAGGGTTCTCGCCTAGAGACTCCTAGAAAGGAACACAGCCCTACCCACACCTTCATTTTAGCCTTAAGTAAGACTATTAGACCCACAGATCTGGAAACTAATATATTTGTATTGTTTTAAGTTGATAAGTTTGTGATAATTTGTTATTGTAGCAATAGGAAATAAATACAGACTTGTACATACACACATATACATGTACATTACTTTCATGAACAAGTCTAGATTTCACTGCACTAAAAGGCTTATCCAAATTTACACATATATTCTGTTCCCAATTTTTGCTGAATATAGAAATCATTGTAATGTCTGATGAATTAATGTGGTCTGAAGAATGTTAATTTTTTCCAGTCTAGGTACAGAAATGCTCAAAACAATAAAGATAGCACCAAGAAAATTTTAGAAAATCTGGGATATGGATGTATAAAAACATAGCAAGATATCACTTCTGGGTCAAAGAGTATGAAGTAATCAACCTCTCCAAGAACAGGGCAGTCAGAATGTCAAAATTGATTAAAGTTAAAGCTGACTGAAGAAATGGTTGTTGAAATTGTTCAAGTCAGGGAACATGTAGCAAAACAAAAAACTTGTAACTTTTTTTTTCTGTTAAAAGGATTTGTAGAAATAAGCACACAATTTGGAAAGTCAGACAGCTACAGGAGAGAAATTTTGATATAAACCATGTCATATTTCTGAAAGCCAAGGAGCAATGATTTATTTTTTTCAAGTTCTGTATGTGGGAAGAACATTCCCAATTATTTGTGGGAATAGAAAAATGAAACTAATTACAAACAATAGATGTATGCTAGCACTGCATGAACATATCAGTCACCTGTTATTTCTGCAAATGTGGCCTTTTGTTTTCATGCATTCTACAAAGTTTTAAAATTATTATCATTGTTTAGTTTTCCACCTTAAATCAAAAGTTACTGAGCTTATATCTAAGGTGTCTGTGATTTATGGATTGCCTTCAAAGAAACTTGAACCTGTCAAAACTATACATAAGTATTATTTATATGTGTCTCTGGTTTGTTTTTGGAGAAAAGACGCACGACTTCTACAGTATTTTCATAACGATCCATAATGTACTTCATCTGAATGAAAAATCAAAGAAATAATTGTCTTGGATATTATGATGTGGATAAAAGACTCTGGAACTAAGGTGTGGAAAGGGAAATAAAAGCCATATTATATTTGTAAAGGTCTAAAGAGAAAAACAGATATTATTACTGTGGTGTGTAGACAGCCTTGTTTCTGAGTGCATTTCATTTAATGACCGTGATGTGGGTATGTGCTGGGAGGATGGGGTCCTTTTTCTGTGTGAAAGGAACGAATAATCTCTCTTTGTTCTCAGAGGATTAAAACTCAATGGTATTTACTTAAACAATTACACTAAGTTAGACCTTTGAATACAAAAACAAAAATAAAAATGTGTTTTTTTTAAATATGCATCTTCAAAAGCTTTCCTATTCAAAAAGGAAGAAGCAAACAAATGCCTGGTGTTATACTACCTCCCCTTCTGGGCTCTTAATATGATTGAAATATCTACCAGTTAATTTATTTTAACTAAGATCAAAAAAAATGAAACACATGAAGAGGCTTATTCAAGAATTTAAAATCTGGTACAAATCAGTCTGTGTGGTGAGCCTGGAAGAGAGAAGTTATATTACTCCATCTGAATAGGGCAGTGGAACAGCCCGGCAGCATCCTCAGTGTGTCCCTTTCCTCTTGCTGTATATGTAGAAACAGTAAGAACGTATCTCCAGCTTCGTTAGGGATAAATCACTAGTTCCTTTAAGGGCACTGTAGTCCTAAAACATCCTTGGAGATTCACAGCTCCTTCTCCCTTCCCTTCCCTTTCCATGCAGTTGGAAACCATAGGCTGAATTGGAGAAGACACAAGATGGAAGATTGAACCCTTGCATCTTCACTTAGAGAAGAGCTACCCCAGAAAAATATGGTGCATTTGCTTCCAAGAACCACAGGTACTGGTCTGGCTACTATGCAGGGAGGAGTGAAACAGAGTGCACTGTCTTAAACAAAAAAAAAAAAAAAAAAAAAAAAAAAAAAAAAAAAAAACCCCCCCAAAAACAATATTTTCTGTGAAGGGAAGGAATGAGCATGTGAGAATTTGGACAGCAGGGGCTATTTCTTAGGTTACAGCAACAGCTCACAGGGTTTGCCCTGTGCAGACTGCATTAGAGTAGGGACACTGTCATACAGGTGTTTGTGGACCACATCAGTGATGTAGTTTCTGCAGGGAGAAGCATCCTTTCTAAAGCCTGTCAGAAGCCTGGCTTTCATGGTGTACTGACATAAGCTACAGGTAGAAAGAAGAGGGTTGCCAATGGCATGCATGGACTAATCAGTACTACTCACACTTGCTGAATCGATAAAATCACCTAGGGTACTTGTTAATAATTGAATTTCCTGAATTCTGCTTCGTATCTACTGAATTCTGTTCTCCAGGGGACTCAAGAATCGGTTGGTGTAACCACAAGCCACGCAGGTGATCCTCACGATTAGACAAGTTTGATAACATTGGTTTACACCAACAGAGTGTAATCTGTGGGAGAATTACATGAGTGGTGACAGGTCAGTCAGTCCATTAGACTGCTCCAAGATTCTCATACGTTGGTCCTATCTTGCGCCTTACAGAAGTATTTCCACCAGTGGCATTGTTAAATCCTTGTCATTTATAAATCTTGCTCTCTACTGATTGAAATTTCAAGCTCTGACTCTGAAGAGGTTAAAACTTCCTTAACAAACAGGTTGCTTGTGACAATGGGTGTATCTTGGGGCACAAAGTGACAGCTGTGAAAAGAATTCACTATTAAGGCTCATGCACCTGTAAATAGCAAGTGTATTTGGCCTATTAACTTTTCATCATCCTGTCAGCAGATGCGGGACCCAAAAAGACAGCCTTTCTCAAACGCCGCTCTTTACATCCCCTATGGAGGCTCAGCATCACTCATTTGGAACCTGAGCTCAAGGGAGCAGAATGAGAGAGACAGGGAGAGACACTGAAAAATATAAAATCCCCAAATGAACAAATTGTCGGACATACAAACTGTTCACTATTTATCTAAGTTTAAAATCATCTGGTATATTTCTGACAGGGAAATTTACAAAATTTGAGCCTTAAGAAGTTAATGAAATATTTCAAACAGTATCTATGTTTTTGTATTTTAGATCTCAGAGTAGTGAAAATGCATGCTACCTTTGAAGGTCAAATCTAAAAATCTGGAAAGATGGCTCTAAAAAGTAACATTAATGCTTCCCTGGTGCTAGTTTTAGTGGGTGAATCACTGCTGACTCTGAAGCAATCCATGGTGTCTTGTGAGGAATAATGCGGTGGAAGCATGCACATAAACACTGCCCTACAAGTGGGACACCATCTAATAGAACTTATAATTCTCAGTGTACTTTTCCCTTTGGAGCTTTGATGCATTTTTAAAATTTGCTGTTAAGAGTGGATTGTAGTTTTTTTACTCTGTCATTATAGCCACAGAAAATGAAACAGAGGGTTTGGCTATGTAACCCCAGGGATTTCAGGATTCAAAACAAAACAAAACAGAACAAACACCAAAAACTGCAAAAATGTTTTCTGTTGGGATAACATTTTCATTTTATGTATTGAGCTTTTTAAACAGTGATGAAAACATGCCATACTAGTTATTGAAGTAAAAAGATCTAGAGGAAAGCTTAAAACATCTTTATTGAAAACTGAGAAATTCATCTTTTTCCTTCTTTGAAGAAGGTGAGGTTAGCATAAAAAAGACACATGGATCAGTGAATAGAACAGAGAGCCCAGAAATAAGCCCACGCAGATATGGTTAGTTAATCTACAACAAAGGAGGCAAGAATGTACAATGAGGAAAAGTCTCTTCAACAAATGGTGTTGGGGAAGACTGGACAGCCCCACGTAAAGGAATGAAACACTTTCTTATACCATACACAAAAATAAATTCAAAATGAGTTGCATTCTGCCCATTCAAAGTAAGTGTTCAATCCATTTTGAGTTTATTTTTGTGTATGGTATAAGACCATGGTCCAGCTTCATTCTTTTGCATGGAGCTTTCCAGTCTTCCAAACACCTTTTGTTGAAGAGACTTTTTCCTGCTTTGTTGAAGATGTGTTAACCATATAGTTGTGGATTCATTTCTGGTTTTTCTATTCTGTTCCATTGACCTATGTGTCTGTTTTGGTGCTAGTACCATACTGTCTTGATCACTACAGCTTTGTAATGTAGCTTGAGGTCCAGAGTTGTGATCCCTCCAGCGTCGCTTTCCTTTTTTAAGATTGCTTTGACTATAATGAGCTTTAACTTTTCAAGAATTTTTGTGACATGGAAAATTAAAAGCAAAGGAAAAGAAAAAAGGGCAAACAATATGGGTAATAGGGTGTTTTAGAGACAAAATATTATAACTCTGTGCCCCAGTTTTGTTTAACACAGAGACAGGGAATTATGTTGTCAGTTCTTAAAAGTTATTGGTAGTGTTCAAGCTCATAAGGTGGATGATTGATCCATGATCATTTAATTTATATGTTACATATATTTAATTTATGTTATATGTTTGAACTTTCATATATGTATTATTTATTCTTTATTACTCTTACTTAAAATGCAGTTTAACCTCTCAAACTCTGCATAATTTAATACACCATGGAGATTCTCATAGTTGACAAATTTATATCAGTTTCTTTGTCTAGCACTGGTCTAAATATTTTATATGTATATATAATCTCACTTATATATGTATATATAATCTCACTTCATCTTCAGAATGATTTCATATATGAGAAACTGTTATTATTTCTATGTTATAAAAGAGTAAACTGTGTCACATAGAGGTTTAATAATCTGCCTTAAGTCTTTTGCTTGGTAATGAATCTAATAGTTTGACCACAGAGACCCCCTTCTTAATCACTAAATTTACTAATTAAATTTTGTGTCAAATCTAACTTTTAAAATTGGTACAGGTGCTCCTTTAAAATTGGTTCAAGTCTGCTAAGGAGGAATCCTGGTATGGGTCAAAACCAAGGATACACCAGGGCCATATTATAGGGGTGGAATTTTTAGTGAGGGTGAGGAGGGGAGTGTTAAAACTCCAACAATAGGGCAGTTTCTACTTCTGTCCATTAGTTCTCTTTCCTTTTAATTTTCTGTGCATTCTTCACTATTCATCAACATTTTTTCGCCCACGATTAAGTATATTTGCCAGTCACCCCTCCCAGGCACTGATGGTGCACGTTTGAGCAAGACAGACATGAGTTTACAGAGCTTACCCATTACACAGAAATGTGAGGACTAACAATTTGAGTATTGGTATGCTGCTGTGCTGAAAAGCTACAGTAAGCCACAGTAGGATTACCTAATATAAAATACATGAGAAGAGCATTTTAGTGAAAGCTTCCAAGGCACTAACATCCATGATTAGAGCTGGATGAAATGTAAACAAAAGAGGAATAATCCAGCATGGAAGCAGCATTTGTAGGGAGTAGAGTTGAGCACAGTGACCAAAAAAGCTAATGGCAAAATAAGAAGCTAAAAGGAGAAGTCAGTGAAAATGGATCAGGTGGGGACAAAAGAGGAAATAGTGGGACCAGGTAGGAGGTTGTTGAATGTTCCAATGAGAGCGTGTGATGCTTGGGTAAGGACAGTGTCAGTGGGGGTGACAACAACTGCACATGTTACAGCTATTTTGGAACTAGACTTTGTTGTATTTGATCTTGATCAGATACAGGAGGTGGTAGAAAGAGGGAGTTTCTGAGAAAAAGACATTCAGAATAAAAATTAATATTTTAGGTCCAGAGAGGTAGGACTACAATGTCCTGCCTGGTCAAAGCCACCTTACCATCACATGAGTTCTACATTGGGGTCAAAATTGAGGCTTTTGGTAATAAATGATGGGCATTTTCCTGTCATTTCACATTCCACTTACCCTAGGGATCCTACAACAGTAATAGATGTCTATTCAAATGCTTCTGAGATTCAGAGTCCTCAGCTATCCCTCCTCAAAGAAACAAAACAAACCAAAGCAATAACAACAACTCCCCATAATTTTAAAATCCAAAAGCTCTTAGAAGAGTGTGAATGAATTTGACTAATTACAAATATTTGCCTGGCGAGCTGGAATCATATCCTTGAAATAAAATAAATGCTTTGGAAGGAAATTCCAAATTATTTGGAATATTGTTGCACTCCCAAAGGATTTTGTTTTAAAATAAAGCACTTATTTCTCTGAATAATGCATCTTTAATGGTAGCGTTTCAGGAGGCTTGAAAACAAGTAAGTGTAGTTGTGAGGAGGGAAGCTTTCCTGTTGTCGCATCCATATGAAAGGAGCAGCACCATGATGGTAAATGCAAAGGGCAGAAAGCTCCTGTGGCTCTTCAGTTTCTTGTTCTTATGTGTAAACCTCTCTCCTGAGATGAAGAGGTTTGCAGAAAAACCCAATTTAGGACACTTGTTCAAAGTACCTCTTTTGGGAGTAAGTGAAGAGTCTCAATATTTTTTCCCATGATTCTGAGGTAAGGTAGTATTTTAAACATATTTTTAGAAGGGAGAACATGTATTATAATCCCTAACATTGGACTTATTCATGTAAATCTCAAGTGACCATGAATTGTAGTTTTGAACTTTTGCCCTATTGTAATCATAAGATTATAACTATAACATTCTATATAACACCAAATATTATAATAAATACCTAGAATAGAACAAACATCAGTACACTTAACATGGGTTACGTGCAAATCAGATAACTAATAAAAAATGTCTTGATACTATTTCTTCTCACAATATTAAATTGTCCTCTCAAATCTTCGACTAGAATAAAAGTTAAAAGTTCAGAATAAAATTTTAACTTCACATTCCTCTTTTTATTGAAGTATAATTGACATACAATATCCCATTAGTTTCAGGTGTGCCTCATAGTGATTCAATATTTTTAAACATTACAATATGACCCCCATGATAGGTCCAGTTACCATCTGCCAACATACAAAGTTGTTACGATATTATTGACTATATTCTCTACGCTGTATATTACATCCCCATGACTTATTTTATTACTGAAAGTTTGTATCTCTTAATCCTCTTCGCGCATTTTGCCTTCCCCTGTGACCCTTCCCTCTTCTGGTAACCAATAATTTCCAATATCTATGGCTTGGTTTTGTTCTGTTCGTTTGGTTTTCTTTTTTAAAGGTTTCTTTTTTTTTTAGATCCCACATATAAATGAATCATATGGCATAAGTAAAATCGTATGACATTTCTCTTCCTCAGTCTGACTTATTTCATTCAGGATACTACTCTCTAGGTCCATCCATGTTGTTGCAAATGGCAAGATTTCATTCTTTTTATGGCTGAGTAGTATTCCATTGTAAATGTGTATCACGTTTTCCTTATCCTTTCTTCCATCGGTGGATTCTTATGTTGCTTCCATATGTTGGTTATTGTAAATAATGCTGCAATGAGCATAGGAGTACATATATCTCTTCAAATTGGTGTTTTCATTTTCTTTGAATAAATACCCAGAAGTGGAATTGTTGAATTGTATAGTAGTCCTATTCTTAATTTTTTGAGAAAACTCCATACCATTTTCCATAGTCGCTGCACTGACTTACATTCCCAAAAAGAGTGTAGGAGGGTTGCGATTTTGTCACATCTTCACCAACACTTGTTATTTTTTGTTTTGTTTTGTTTTAGATAATAGCTATTTTGACAGGTGTGAGGTGGTATCTCTGTAGTTTCAATTTGCATTTCTCTGATCATTAGCATCTTTTTGTGTGCCTGTTGGCCATCTGATTGTCTTCTTTGGAAAAATGTTTATTCTGGTCCTCTGCCCATTTTTAAATCCAATTGTTTGATTTTTTGATATTAAGTTGTATAAATTCTTTATGTATTTTGGATATTAACCCCTCATCAAATGTATAATTGTATAATATTTTCTCCCACTCAGGAGGTTGCCTTTTTGTTTTGTTGATTATCTTCTTTGCCTGTCAATAGCTTTTTAGGTTGACCTAATCCCATTTATTTATTTTAGCTTTTGTTTCCCTTGCCTGAGGAGATTGGTTCAAACAAATATTGCTAAGCCAAATATTGTTAAGGAGCTTACTGCTTATGTTTTCTTCTAAGAATTTATGGTTTCAGGTTTTATATTCAAGTGTTTAATCCATTTTTTCAAGTTTCTATTTAAACTCCAGTTAGTTAACATACAGTGTAATATTAGTTTCAGGTGTAGAATTTAGTGATTCATCACTTATATACAACACCCAGTGCTCATCACAAGTGCCCTCCTTAATACCCATCACCCATTTAACCTATCCTCCCACCCATCTCCCCTCTGATAACCATCAGTTTGTTCTCTAGGTTGAGTCTCTTCAATGGTTTGCCTCTCTTTTTTCCCCCTATTTTCATCTGTTTTGTTACATAAATTCCACATATGAGTGAAACATGATATTTGTCTTGAGTGAAATTGCTGGATCCTAGGGAAATTCTATGTTTAAGTCTTTGAGGAACCTCCCTGCTGTTTTCCAGAGTGGCTGCACCAATTTACATTCCCACCAACAGCCTAAGAGGCTTCCCCTTTTTCCACATGCATGTCAATACCTGTTGTTTCATGTGTTGTTAACTTTAGCCATTCTGACAGGTGATATCTCATTGTACTTTTGATTTGTATTTCCCTGATGATGAGTGATGCTGAGCATCTTTTCATGGTCTGTTGGCCATCTGGATATCTTCTTTGGAAAAATGTCTATTCATGTATTCTGTCCATTTCTTTACTGGATTATTTGTCAATTGAGTGTTGAGTTTGATAAGTTCTTTATATATTTTGGATATGCTTTATCAGATATGTCATTTGCAAATGTCTTCTCTGATTCTATAGGTTGCCTTTTAGTTTTGTTGATGGTTTAATAGTTCATTTTTGCTTTTGTTTCCCTTGCCTCAGGAGACATATCTAGTATGAAGCTGCTACAGCCCATGTCAAAGAGGTTGCTGGCTGTGCTCTCATCTAGGATTTTGATAGATTCCTCTCTCACATTGAGGTCTTTCATCCATTTTGAATTTATTTTTTTTGTATGGCATAAGAAGGTAGTCAGTTTCATTCTTCTGCATGTTGCTGTCCAGTTTTTCCAGCACAATTTATTGAAGAAACTATCTTTTTTGCATTGGATATTCTTTCCTCCTTTGTTGAAGATTAGTTGACCATAGAGTTGGGGGTCCATTTCTGGGTTCTCTATCCTGTTCCATTGATCTATGTGTCTTTTTGTGCCAGCATCATACTGTCTTGATCACTACAGCTTTGTAATGTAGTTTGAAGTCCAGAATTGTGATGCCTCCAGTGTTGCTTTCCTTTTTCAAGATTGTTTTTGCTATTTGGGTCTTTTGTGGTTCCATGAAAATTTTGGGATTATTTGTTCAGGCTCTATGAAAAATTCTGGTGATATTTTGATAGGGATTGCATTAAATGTGTAGATTACTTTAGGTAGCGTAGACATTTTATCAGTATCTGTTCTTCCAAAACATGAGCATGGAATGTTTTTACATTTCTTTGTGTCTTCCTCAGTTTCTTTCATGAGTCTTCTACAGTTTCCTGAGTACAGAACCTTTGCCTCTTCGGTTAGGTTTATTCCTAGGTATCTTATGGGTTTTGGTGCAGTTGTAAATGGGATTGACTTCTTAATTTCTCTTTCTTCTGTCTCATGGTTAGTGTATAGAAATGCAACTGATTCTGTGCATTGGTTTTATATCCTGCCACTTTGCTGAATTCCTGTATGAATTCTAGCAATTTTGGGGTGGAGTCCTTTGGGTTTTCCATACAGAATATTATGTCATCTGCAAAGAGTGAGAGTTTGACTTCTTTGCTGATTTGAATGACTTTTATTTCTTTTTGTTGTCTGATTGCTGAGGCCAGGACTTCTAATACTATGTTGAACAGCAGTGGTGATAGCGGACATCCCTGCCGTGTTCCTGACTGTAGAGGAAAAGCTCTCAGTTTTTCCCCACTGAGGATGATATGAGCTGTGGGTCTTTGTATATGGCTTTTATGGTGTTGAGATATGTTCCCTCTATCCCTATTTTGTTGAGTATTTTTGTCAAGAATGGGTGCTATATTTTGTCAAATGATGTTTCTGTATCTACTGAGAGGATCATGTGGTTCTTATACTTTCTATAATTAATGTGGTGTGTCACATTAATTGACTTTTGAATATTTAAGCACCCTGGCAGCCGAGGAATAAATCCCACTTGATCATGGTGAATAATTCTTTTAATGTACTGTTGGATTTGATTTGCCAGTATCTTGTTGAGAATTTTTGTATCCATGTTCATCAAGGATATTGGCCTTAATTCTCCTTTTTAGTGGGATCTTTGTCTGGTTTTGGGATTAAAGTAATGCTGGCCTTGTAGAATGAGTTTGGAAGTTTTCTTTCCATTTTTATTTCTTGGAATGGTTTGAGAAGAATAGGTATTAACTCTTCCTTAAATATTTGGTAGAATTCCCCAGGAAAGCTGTCTGGCTCTGGATGTTTTGTTTGTCAGAAGATTTTTGATTACTGATTCAGTTTCTTTGCTGGTTATCAGTCTGTTCAAATTTTCTATTTCTTCCTGTTTCAGTTTTGGTTGTTTATATGCTTCTAGGAATTTATCCATTTCTTCCAGATTGCCCAATTTTTTGGCCTATAACTTTTCATAATATTCTCTTATAATTTTTTGATTTCTGTGGTGTTTGTTGTGATCTCTCCTCTCTTATTCCTGATTTATTTGATTCCTTTCTCTTTCTTTTTGATAAGTCTGACTAGGAGTTTATAAATTCTTATTCATTCTTTCAAAGAACAAGCTCCTAGTTTCATTGATCTGCTTTTTTTGTTTCTATATCACTTATTTCATGTTAATCTTTATTATTTTATTATCATCTTTTTTATTTTATTATTATGTCAGGCATGCCAGCTGAGTTTCAAAACTTCAAATTTTAGGGACCCAACATAGCATGCATGGACGCACAATGGTTGTCCAGGGGAGGGTCTCACCTTGCTGAGGCTGGTGCCAGTTTGTCCCAGAAGGGCGGTCACACCAACATGCAGGAGCATGGAGTTCAGAGGAAAGCACAGCAGAAAGCCTGAGTCCAGGTTGGCCATCCTCAGCAGTTGTCTCTGACCCTCCCTCCGTTTAAGGAGTGGGGAAGCACCATGGCAACTTTCAGCTCTTTTGTCCCCTGAGAGGCAAAGCCACCTCTCCCAGATATGCTCCAAGGAGAGGGAAATGTCTCTCCCAGTTTGTCCATGGGGATCCTCAATGCCACCTGTTCCCAGGCTTCTGCCCTCCTTCTCCATAGGAGAACTGCAGTGCTCACTGGGCTCCACACCAGCCATGGTAGGGAACTCTAAAACTCCAAGCTTTGAGCTCCACTGGTTGTAAACACTCAACATAATCAGCCCCTCTCGTTTTCCCAGTCAGTGGCTTAGAAGAGTTTCCCTTGCGTGATCCCCTATGCACTCCTCTCTCTCCCTCCCAACCTTCCCCCCACTCAGGACTCCCTCCACTTTGCAGCACCCATGACACTTTTCTCCTCAAAATCACATCTGCATACCTTCTGCCCTCCATGATGTGGCCTCTTCTCCCCTTCCAGTCATGCAGCTCAATTCTCAGATCAATTTCTTGGGGGTTCACAACGATCTGATATTTATCTAAGGAATGACTTCATTGTTAATGTTTTGTGTATCCCATTATATCACTCACCTTAGGAAGCACATACTATTAGGTTTTCCTATTATTAGTGATGCTAATATGGACCCTTTGTTAAAATTATGTCTGCCACATTTCTCCATTTTTAAAGGTAACTTTCTTCTTTTAATTAAAAAATGAATCTTTTGGATGACACTTTGAAAGTCAATAACTTTTTAATGTTTTTTATTATGTTGTGTTAGTCACCATCCCTGGTTTCCAATAATCAATGATTTTCTCATCCATTAATGATCTTTGTCTAAATCAAATACTAAATTTTTATTTTTGTCTGGTTTTTCATTTTTTACTTTCATTTTTACTACATTTATTACTTGGCATTTTTGTATAAAGAATAACTTCCTCAATTTCCCCCTTATCTCTTTCTCTGATTTTCTTTTTGTGGTATCACTATCGGTGCATGGCTTTCCTTCAACTGAAATTTACAGAAGAAATAGTATAGCTCTACTTTTATTTTTAAATGATTGCAGAGAGGTAGAGAGATAGACTGCAATTTGAATCATGTATACTAAAGAAAGGAAATACAAGAATAAATTATTAGGTAAAATTAGGCACTAGGATTCTATGATTATGATTAGCCTGAAGTTGAAATGCAATTCCTATGATTCAGCAGCCTGTAATAGAAATTGAGAAACCATTATGCATAATGCCACATTATTGGTGATGAAACTAGCAATGACTAAGACGGCTCTTAATTGAGGTGACATTACTCCAAGAAATGAAGTAGAATCAGAGTTAAAAAAAAATAAAAACAAGATTTTAGTGTAGGAGGTGGGTAATGCTAATCATAAAGCATAAAGTTAGTATTTTGTAAATGAATCCATTGTTAGATTTAGCTTAAAACTGTGCAAAGGTGGAAACTTCGATTTAATATTGGAAGTCCTTTTTCCAAACTACTCAGGTTGAATAACACTTTGAATAATGTTCTCATAGGACTTAAAACAAAGCATTAGTAGTTCAAATAGTAGTCTTAAAGTCAAATGCCTACTGCTTGGCATTTAACACACTATTGGCAACTCTATAGTAATAGTAGCCACCAAATAAGTATCAGGCCTGCTTACAGTTGTTTACATGCATCTATGCTTTCAGTTCTTACAACGACCCCAAAAGATTTGGAATTATTTTTACCTGTGATTTACATGTATCGATGTATAGACATGAGAGGAAACCGATAAACTTGAGAGTTTACATACTGCTGTCTGGTTTTTCAGAGCAGACCTGCCCATCCTCATCTGCTTTTTTCAGATCAATTGCACCCAAATTCTACCAATCACTCCAATACCCATATACTCTTGATAACTTCACTACCACAATCCGTGAAACAACTGAGAGTCAAGCTTCTTAAATCTAACCAAAAAATGTCATTTGGGTCTGTCTTTATTCCTATTCCTTATTTGCCTGAACTATTTAAGTCAGAATAGTTAAAGACACAAAATATGTCTGTCTACACCACATCTTCTCTCATTTAAAACCTATGAAGCTGTTCTGCTGCTTATAGAATAAATTTCTTAGGTAGGACCCATAAAGCCCTGAGCACTATGCATAAAAAATGCCCCTCAGCTCCATCTCACCTCTTCCCTTGTGCATTTCATTCAGATTTCTTGTGCTACACAAATATGGCATGTACTTTTCCAGTGCCATGATTTGCTACATGCTCCATCTACATGGACTGTCTTCATTTTTATATGCTACTGAACTCCTATGTATGCTTCAAGACCCTCCTTAAATGCTGCCTTTCTAAAAACATTATATATATAATATATATTATATACATATATAATCTTCTTCAGGATATCAAGCACTGTGGTACAATTGTTTCTTTACGTGCTTATCTTTTCTCACTAAACTCTGAGTTTCAAGTAAGTCCAAACTACTTATTTCTGTCATAGACTTTTCTTTTATTTTCATCCTCATAATACTCAGCACAGTATTTGGCACAGAAATGACTGAGGAAGTGTTTGTGGGGTGATTGATCATAAGTTGCCTCTTTTCTATAAGATCTATTTATGCTTTTCAGGGAGAAAAACCTCTCAAAATGAATTGTTAAAGAATTATCATTTTATAAAAAAGCAATAATTTATTCTGGCAGTTATAATGTCACTTTATTCTTCCTTGTCCTTTCCTTTTATAAGGCTGTCACTAAGAAGTCCTCTTCTTTCTTTCACAGTGTCCTTGCTGTTCATCTTCCAGAATTACTGTGCTTTTTCCCCACTCTCCTCAGTCAACAAGAGAATAATAAGTAGAAAAAAATGCTGTTTTAAACACATGAAACATAGTTCCCTTAACATTGGATTCAATCAAGTGTACTTGTTTGTCCCTAGTGGTTAGAGGTAACATGCTTTTTTTTCCCCAAATTTTAATGGCTGCGTCAATGCCAAATGTTTTTATACTGTACCTATTTGAGAATTCACATCAACAGCTGGGAAAGTTTGACATATTTCACAATGGTGGCTAAAACTTGTAGGTTCAGTATCTTTAGAACATTATCCAACTGATCATAAATTTAACATTGGATTTAATGAGTTGATGAATACTCACTGTGGCAGACCCTTTGGAAGCCGTTTATTGGTATATAAAGATGACTAACATAAGCTATCCTTAGGCATCTCAGGATACAGAGGGGTTTAAGTATCTCCTAGTGAAGCATTTTTTAAAAATATTTATTTATTTTAGAGAGAGAGCACAAGCAGGGGAGGGGTTGAGAGACAGGGGGAGAAAGAATCCCAACAGACTCCACACTGAGTGCAGAAGCTCGATCCTAAGACCCTGAGATCATGAACTGAGCCAAAATCAAGAGTTGGATGCTTAACTGACTGAGCCACCAGGCACCGCCCCCCCTTGTGAAGCATTTTATACTATTCTTTCATACTTTTCAGCTAATTCTTCTCTTTGATTTGCAGATAAGCCTAAAAGCAGAAAGAGAAAAGAAGCAAATGATATTTGCTTTAATTCATATTACAAACAAAACTAGGTAGAATAGAGCCTAAATCAATGACTAAGACAGAGTAAGTGGGGTTTCTATCATTAATTTCTATTGTTAAAAATAAGCATGTATAGAAATATAAGAGAGAGGGGGAGGTTAAGATGGCGGANAGTATAGGTTCTGATAAAAGAGTGAAGTAGGTAAAAATCACAATCTTTTGTCTATACTATCCTGATTTTGTCTTTTATTTCTTTTACCTCACTGTTTTTATTGTTACTCTGTAATGCCCAAATCAGTGGTGTGTTGGTGAATTGACTCTATAGGAAAAAGAAAAAAAATCCCTGAGTTGTACCATTTGCCAGTTTCTACAGTATAAATACTCCTGCCGTGGCCAATTGTAAACTACCAAATGTGAGGTTGGTAAGAAATGCTAACAATCAACTTTACAAGTCAGCAGAAACTGGCTCCACTCACCAGTAGATACCCTTCACAGGTGTGTGACTTGACAGACACAAATCTCTTCCTCTACCTTCTGCCATCATCAATGGGTATTACATCAGGTGTGACACACTGATGTGATTTCTAGCCATTGTATTAATTCACCAACCAAGGGCATTGGTGTTTAAATATTATTACCAAATTTAGAAAGTACAATAACAATTGTTTTCCCCCGTGTAATAACCGTAGGCCTCATAGCAACTTGGAATTATCTGGAGTTGTAAATTAATATGCTGTTTATTTTGTGCAGACTCTATGACTATTTGCTAAAATGGTTACATTAAAAGGCTTAAAGATGGTTTAGAAAGATTACCATTTATATTGTTTAATATTAAATCTAAACAGCTTAAAATGCATTCATCAATTTCTGATTATAACACAAGCATTTCTTATATTATTTCACGTGATTGGGAAAACATCATTATTACCTCAAAAGTTAATGCTTGAATAATGTCATGAAAATATTTTTAAAGTAAAATTCATGTGGATTGAATGTATTTAAATAACAAAAACAAAATATGCTATGAACTAGAACTTTCTAAATGGTGAGCAATAATATGCATTAAATTAAAAAATAGAAATTGTTTGCTAATTCACCCAGCTAGAATCTGAAAGGCAATGTATAGTCACTGAGAAAAATGTTAACAATGGCTTTCACTGATTTTGTAAAATGAAAATGCCTTTAAGTAATAGAAATAAGTAAGAGAAAAATTAAATAGCTTAGTAATTGTTGGTTTTTCAAATGAATCACCTTCATAGAGTGTAATGCATTCAGCACATTTCTGCCCTTGGCAGTTAAATTAATTGTGTATTTTAATATAAATGCTTTCTAACTGCAATTCACTTTAATCATTTAACATGTCCAATATTGAGTTCTTTCGACTGAGAAAAGCTGTGAGAAAAATTCTCCGTGATATCCTTTCATATTTTGATATTAGTTTTCCTTTTAAACACATTTATGACAATTTCCCTAGTAGAGTATTAAGTATTTATGTTTGTAGTGATACACAAATTATTTCATGTGTTCTACATTTTTAATTATACAAGAACATGAGAAAGTTGTAAGGAATTTATACTTCTGAGAGACTTACTCTTGCATTTCTTAAATAATCTGAAATATTTTATCTCAATGAGTTGATACAGTATAACCTTTGGTCTCAATTATACATATAGCATGCTCAGAAAAGAAAATGGTAAACAATATTAATGGAGATGGAACTGGGGCTGTGCTTAGGTTCTGAAAATCACATGTACCTGTTCAAAGTATGTCTCCCAGTGATCCATGCATTTGTTTTACTATCATATCCTTCTAGTTAATCTTTGTTTTCTTCTTCTTTTACATTACTTTTTAAAACATTTTTTACATTGCCTAGTGCTTGAAGATGTTCTGATAACAGCATCTTCATGTTTTAGACTCAGAATTGAGAATTCCGTGTGTGTGTGTGTGTGTGTGTGTGTGTGTGTGTGTTGGTGAACTTAATCATTGGTGCTCTCGCAAGACTAACTTTAATATTAAACAGAAATCTCTCATTGGTGAATACCTTTTTTATAATGGTTAGTAGACGTTAAGTTATCTACCATGTTCTGTGGTGCCCACATTGTTTCTAGGATAGTTAGACTCTGGGCATTCTAAAATAAATGCTGTGTTCTTTACTTTTCTCTCGTGTTTCTGTTGGGACTGGGTGAGTTTATATATGAGATCCCAGTATTCTTGTGTTTCCTTTATCTCGCGGCTCCATGGGGCCCAGTGTTTACAGCAGAAGCTGGAGCAAGACTGCCTGTGAAAAATAGACTGCCAGGTTTTTCAATAATAGAAACAATTGTCGAGCAATTGTGATTTGCATTGAATTACCATGGATTAGGATTTTAATGTGTTTTTGTTTCATTAAAATCCTTAGAATACAGTGTTTATAATTCAATAAGAAAATACCTATGAAGAAAATCAGTTTTTGAAATGACTAAAAATCATTCCATTATGTTAGGTGCAAAGCTTACAATGCAAAATATACATCATCTAGTCCTACATGTACTTGAAGAAGTAGCACTATTCAGTCCTTAAACGGCCTACTCATATACTCGTATATTCATATATATATTTTTTGCATGTATTTGCGGTACCAAATAACAATCATTTAAGAGAAACAATGAATAACAAAATGGGTCTGAATGCTTCTCGGAAACACCAGTCATACATTGCCTTATGGTTATTTAAGTCTTATTTTCCTTTCAAATTATCCTGTCAGTCAGTTAATAGACCTCTCACACAAAACAAAAGGAAAATCCTATAGTCAATATATTGCAATCCTTCATTAATACCAAAACAGAAAGAGAAATCCTTTCCAGTGTTCTCTGTCAGTGATTCTAAATGTTTACATTTTACTGGCTCTGATAGACTTCTATGAAGTCTAGGACTAAGTAACTTTGGTAGTTGGAGCCTCCTATGTCCCACTTACAGAGAGTCACAACCCACAAAGCAAGGGGTCTGAACAATCCTGAAGTAAAATGCAGAAAACAGAATACAGTTTAGCTTTGTCGATCCTGGTTTCTCGAAAAGTGTACTTGACCAGAGAACAACCTTTCAAATAATCTCTCTAAACATCCCCTAGATCTAGTATTCCACACAAAACTCTTTGTGGAATGTTGTTCTGAGGTAAGCAAATACCTGACTCTATATAACCTAACTTATTTCGTGATCTTCTCGTCATTTCAGTACAGACAGCAAAGCTAACTCTGAATCCACTCTGTAGAGTGTATGTGTGGATCATCTCTCCATGTGGCCACAGCACCTTATCACTACCAATACCTAAGAGTTGCCTATGTCCAGGGAAGAACTCATCATGCTCCAGAAATGTGGAGTTTGCACGCATGTAGACTATACGTCCAGAGTCAAATGTGTACTTGTCATCCCAAAGACCAACACGTTAGGTTTTTCAAATTTACACCTGTGTGAAATACCCAAACATGTGGGTGGAGATAGTGGAATTAGCCTGTGCACTCATCACACCCAGGACTAACACACATAAAACACCAAGCTAGGCTTCCCTAGCTTTATAATAACTCTTTTTGTTGCAGAGAAGTATGTAGTTCCTCTCTCCCAGGTAACAGTACAATATTGAACATCCTCTCAGTGACTCTGTAAACCTTGTACAACATTCAATCCACAGTGATGGTCTACAAAGCCAGCAGAGAGAGCAAGTGGTTTCCACATTATTAGGTCAAAGTCAATAGCAAGAATGTAGAGTGGTTCTCTGTGGACTTTAGAGAAGACCATAGGGTTCTTTATGGGTCATTGACATATTCGGAAGTTTCCTTCTCCTTTATGGTCCCAGGTAGGTCACAATGTAAATAGCTGACAGTCTATGAAAAATGGTTAAGAAGAAGGAAATAAACTTAGGAGAGTTTAAACTGATATCAGGAGAACAGGTGAACTAGTCCAATGAAGGAGATAACCCATCCTTGTTTTGTAAAACTGTATACCTCATGTTCAAAAAGCTAATTTTTAGGAATGTGAAGCTTATCCTTCTCGTTCTGAATTCATTGTTTCATGCTTTATAAACACAAGAGAAATGGACCAAGTTTTTTGAATTATTTTTTTGTACCTTTTTGGGTTTGTTTTTTTTTTCTGAGGAGCCTCCAAGTATTCTCTGAGATGTACTTGGAAATATGTCAAACTTTCCCATCTTCTGTTTTAATGTGTTAGAAGGGAAAAAAGGAAAAGCCTGTTTTTGAAGCCTGTTTTCTCTTTCAGCTTTAGGTGTAGACAGTGGATTCTATTTATATTCTTCAATATAAAAATGTTTAGAGGAGGAATGGGATAGACCGGTGTTGAGTAGTAAGGAGGGCATGTATTGCATGGTGCACTGGGTGTTATACGCAACTAATGAATCATTGAGCTTTACATCGGAAGCCGGGGATGTACTGTATGGTGACTAACATAATATAATAAAAAATCATTAAAAATATAAATAAATAAAATAAAAATGTTTAGATTACACCATAAAAAGAGAGGGAAGTTTTTGTGATGCAAAAAACAAAAACAAAAAACAAAAACTATCTCCGCACCATAATATCTTCCTGTTCCTCCCCTTTAATTTTGGGGGCAACTGCAGAGGTCGTTTGCAACTAATTTTCAACCTCCCAATTGGTGGGTCCTGGGATCTCTCAAGGTGAACGAAGAACCAAAAGATGCTTTATAACATAAAGGATTTTCTGCTTTGGGGAGAGGGATTCCTTTGGCTGTGGGAGTCGTTTAGGAATTTCATTCTGCATTACTCATTTGAAGGCTAATTTCTTGGGTGAGTAATCCCTCCCCACTAGGGTACAGCCATGGAAGATAATCATTTCTGGCCCCATATCTGATACGAGAAGGTGGGAAATAAAGGAAAAGGTTAAATATGGGGAGTATTGCTCTGTGGAAGGAATGCAGTATTGTTTCTTTACCATTTGAGTTCATAAAGTATGCTGTCTCCTCACAGATAGAAAAGATTTAAAAAATTACAAAAGTAATTACAGGATAAAAATCTTTGTATTTATCTATGTTCATGTATTTATTTATTTATTTATTTATTTATTTATTTATTTATTTTCCAAATAAAAATCTCTAGCTGATAAATGAGAGTCTGACTTTTAGAAAGGCCTTCAAATATGCAGGCTTCTTTATGTTTACTATGAATTGGTTTTTACTTTAATGATAATAAAGCATCTTCAATCAATACCTACTTTCATTTTTGAAGATTCTAGAGAGCTATTAAATAATAATATATTTTTAAAAATTTTGGGTGACTATATAAGAATACATTCTCAACTTTTATTGTTGCTAATTCGTCCTAAAGCAGAGCAAGAAAAGTGTGTCTAAGTGAATCTATGGTTTTGAAACCATTGTTTGAATCAGTAGCATTAGCCTCCTCTGAATGAATTTGTTTTAAAATCATGCACATAAATAGTTCTTTGCCTTCCTTTTCCCATCCTTTAGAGAAGACGTCAAGCTGAAGTGTTGAGGGGGTGACAGAAGGTCCCCTGAAGTTATCTGCTATGCAACTTTGATCTTTCCATAGATAAGAGGTAATTATATATTTGATAAGCCATTAGCTATAAAGCAGTATTAATTCATAGCCAATGGATAATATAATGTATAAAAGGAAAACTGAAATACCATGGCTTAGCTCTTGTCTATTAAGAGCTCAAAAATGTACCCTTTATTTGGACTGAGAGAACCGAAAAAAAGTAAAATAGAGCAGCCGTTGTTAAAACATTAACTCTCTAGTATTGAAAAGAGTATTGCTCAAGAGTATTTCTATTTTCTAACTCTTTTGGCTAAAGATTTACAGTGGTTCTTCCTGCTCACAGTATTGCCTATTTTTTTCCCGCCTTCCCATGACAGCACAAACAGAGTTGTCCTCTCTCATACCTACATTCTAAGTAGTTAAATTATGGAAGTCAGTGATCTTTGTTCCAGGTGACACTAGTGACACTATTTCTTTTCCTAGTCTACTCGTCACTCAATCTAGTTTTCCCTATAGATCTCTATAGTGTTCTACTTTCTCCAATTATTCCATTCCTTCATCTTGTTGGATAACTAGACGCTGTCTCAGTCTTAGTCCTTAGACTATTCTCTTGTAACTGATTATCATGCCTCTCTTACAAAAATAGCACTTGTAAAAAAAAAAACACAAAAACTCTTTATTAAATGAGTGCATCTACCTAGAAATAAAAAGAAGTAGGAGGGTTTTTTTTTTTTTCTTCCTCCCCCTTTTCTCAACTGCTCCTTAAAAAAAAAAAAAAAAAAAAACACGGGGAAAANAAGTAGAGCATGCAGGAAGTATGGGTAGAATTATACAGAAATCTAATTAGGCTTTAAAAAGATGAAAATGAGGGGGGATTTCTATTTGGAATTTAGGCAGTTTTTAAAATTTCAGAAATAGTTTTGCCCTTTCTCCTTGCACCAGTCTTTTCTCCTAAGGACATGCGCCTCCTCTCGTATCTCTCTCCATGTTCCTTTCTAAATATTTCAAAATTCAATTGTCTCCTTGCCTCCTGCTTCACTCTATCTTCTTTTTATAGACACCTACAACATAGCTTTAAAATTAGAATATTATTTCAAGCAAAAGAAACTGATTAAAGAATTGTCATAAGTAAGATTTATTTTTAGTGTAACTTCTTTTAGCTGTGTGAATTTAGTATGAGGTCAGCAAGTGTGGATAACATTTCAGAATCTGAAATGAGTTAAGTTTGTTTGACACTCCCTTTGAGAAAGTGTGTGCGTGTGTGTGCGTGTGTGTGCATGCATATATCACTGTGTAAATATATAATAAACACGGTGCATCTTAGTTTATTTTCAAAATTCTTGAGTACAGATGCAGACTAAGCTGTGGAAATTAAGAACAATGGTTTTATCCTTTAAAAATAAATTGTATTGGGGCGCCTGGGTGGCACAGCGGTTAGGCGTCTGCCTTCGGCTAAGGGCGTGATCCCGGCGTTATGGGATCGAGCCCCACATCAGGCTCCTCGGCTGGGAGCCTGCTTCTTCCTCTTCCACTCCCCCTGCTTGTGTTCCCTCTCTCGCTGGCTCTCTATCTCTGTTGAATAAATAAATAAAAAATCTTTTAAAAAAATAAATAAAATAAATAAATAAAAATAAATTGTATAATGATTTATATTTCTAGATGACACAACATAGAACATTCTAGGAGGATGTACACCGATGCATATGTATGCATACTCTTTTCTCATTGTTCTATGTAAAACTGGAAATTTTGAAGAGAACATTAAATATGTTCTTGCTACTCTGAGAGATAGGGACATCGAAATGTTGAACAGAATATTGGATTGAAGTAAACAAACCAACCGTTTGAGTTAGAGTAGGATTTCAGAAGAAGAGAGCAGAGCCTTTTAGGACGTTAAGTGGTTAAGTTAAAGACAACCTTGAACTCAATGGATAACACAAAGAAAAATCACTATCAGGTGTACAATACCTCAAATTGAACACTGGGTGGCAATGTTTACCCACTTTTTTATTTTATATGTTCAGCAATTCAAAAGCTGTAATAAGACAAACTTAACTTTCTGGTCTTCAAGGTTATTTGTGGGTCCTAAGACACTAAGGAAAATCCTTTCTTTTAAAAGTGTTCTGGTTTCTTTGTTTTGCACACACAAGAGAGCTCTGTAGTCTATCCCTGAAATACTGTTCTCAATCTATTAATTGATCCTAGCAAAGAGGGACATGCTACAGAGAATTAGCAGTGGATCCAGAAGAAAGAAATAAGAATTTCTAAGGAGTTAGAAAAAAGTATATATTATTTGGTAATATGAAAAAACCGTGGAATTTTTATTCTTGTGATATAAGTGTTGAGGGGTGACGACAAATCATTTCTGACTCAGAGTCAGTATGGTAAGCTTCTCTTTCTGATTTTGATTGATGTTCAGAACTATTTAATAGAGTAAGTCAGATTAAAAATTAAAAACACATTGATCAAAATAGTCAAAACCAAATAAGTTCTTCAAGTTTCTTCTAACTACATTTCCTCTACCAATTCTTACATTCTGATCCAGCTGGCCTGGGAAGGAAGTTATGCTTCAGCAACTCCCTACTTCCTTTCTGGGGCTCCCCTCCAACCTTACGCAGGAAACACAAAGGGCCCTGTTGCTTTGCTGGAGAGTACTGGGAAGCTTCAGGAGTTCGGTTGTTTCAGCTTTCTGGTGAATGGCTTTCCTGCCAGGGGCATCAAAAGTATTTAATGGCAATGAAGTTCCCTGGCACAATCCTAAGGACTGACTGAAGCTCTCCAGTGGAACTCCGAAATCATTGTCCCATTGGAAAGGATTCCAGTCTGGTTGTCACACATAGGATTTGTCTTCACAACATTAGTAGTTTACTATAGACAAAGTTAGGTGGAATATTATATCATTTCCTGCCATAGAAATAGACTTAATAATTTATTTGGTTTCAGTGTGTTCTCTGCATTTTTTATACATAATACATACATGCATACATAATAATATATGTAACATATATCATAACATATATTACTGTATTGTAACTACCTTGTACATTTGAAATGGGGAGGAAAGATGACAACAAAAAAAGAAAGGAGATTGCAAACCTCTCTATCAGAATTATAGCAAAAATGTTAATGAGAAGAAATAGAGGAAAACATTTTCATCCTGGCTAGTTTAAGAGAATTGATGACTACAAGGAGTATATACAGACTACAGCTCACTGGGAATGAGAAAGAGAGGCATCTCCTACAGTATGTTGCAATTGTTCTTCCATAATATAGAATGCATTACTGCAGGCAGAAAGAAAAGAAAAGAGAAAGAGAGAAAGGGAGGAAGTGAGGGAGGAAAGAAAACTCAGCTGAGTCAGAGCTCAATTCTCTATAGCTAACATAGATATAATCTTAAAAAATAATAAAGATAAAAACAATAGAATGAGGCACATTGAAATTGGAAAATTTTCTAATTATAGCCTTTGGAAAATATTATGAATAAAAAAACTACATGAAGATGAAGATTAGAAATAAATATGCAGATTTCCATTTCCAGCCCTTGAGGAAACCACCTCATCATAAACAAGTAGAAAACAGACAAAATATGTGAGAGAACAAGGACTAGAAACTGGAATCTTCCAGGGTGACTGTCCCTTACATTCACTTCACATGCTCACCAGAGTTGATCCCTCACTTACATTTTAGGCTCATCATTCGTTTTATTAAAATTTTATCCCTTATGTATACACTAGGTGTAGACAGTATATTAGTTTTCCCTTGTTTTGAACTACTTAAAGTAAATATGGAATCATGTGTTTATTTTTAGCTTACATATGCATTATGTTTTTTGAGTTTCAATTGACTCTACATTTTTTCTTGATATGTATACTCCACAACTTATTAAGCTATTTATATCTTGATGAACAGCAAAATCCAAACACAAAATAAAACTTGCTTTTGGATTGACTTATTTCAGGAATATGACCTAACTAGTGTTTTGTAAGACCCTCTGTGATATTTTGCTCAGTAAAAATGCAATCACATGTCTCTTCACTTCTTTTTTGAAGGAAGATTTTTTTGAAGATCGTTTATGAATTTCAGATGTATCCCATTAGTATTGATACCTTAAACAAGGTCAAGTTCAGTATCCTTTAACTTATATCCACTTAACCATACATAGATTTGTGTATTTATCTCTGGAGGTGCTGAATGGGAAGAGGCAATGAACATGGGCACAAGACATTCATATCCTGTCATGAGCACGTGCTCTCAGCCTTTATCCATAACTGTTCTCCCTTTTCCTCTTTCATGGTAAAACACAAGAGGCGGGAATTAAACCTTGATAGGAGCTGTGATAATGTCACATGAATACACGAACTTGCTATCCTCAAACAAATCCACAGTATTCTTGGCATTATCCCCTAGCAACATCGTTCTTTGATTGTAAAACAAACAGAAATATGATCGTTGACCTGTCTCCATAAGGCTAACTCAGCTGTTAGGAAAAAATACATATTAATCTACTTACTAGTTTTAAAGTTAGAGAATCTATTGAAAATTAACTAGTCAACTATGTAAGCATTTCACCACTGTTAATTGATTTTGGTACCCTTAAAGTCTAGAATCTCAGTGTCTCAAAGTGTTCATTTTCCTTTAAACAATAAGGATATTTAAATTTTTAAATCCATTTTATTGAGGTATAACTTAGAGTGTCTCCTCAAGTTTAAGGGCACAGTTTGGTGAATTTTGCCAAATACATACAATCTCATAACCACCAGAGAAATCATGATACAGAACATCTTTATCAATTCCACCTGTTCTTCCAATACCCTTTTTTTGTTCCAGGATCCAATAGAGGTGTATTAGTCTCTTGAACAGCCATAGAAAGTAACATAAACTGGGGTGGCTTAAATAACAGAAATTTATTTCTCACAGTTCCTTAGGCTAGAAATTCAAGGTCAAGGCGCCAGCAAATTAAGTTTGAGTCCAGAGTACTCTTCTCTTGGTTTATAGATGGCTGCCTTCTTGCTGTTTGTTCACATGACCTCTTCTGTGTGAATCCGTGGAAAGAGAAAGAGACCTCTCTCTTCCTCTTATTATAAGGCCACAATTGGATTTGGCCCCCCACTTATGACCTCTGTTAACCTTAATTATCTCTTTACGGCCCTATCCCCAAATATAGTAACACAGGGAGTTAGGATTTCAAAACATGAATTGGGGGAGGGGGGATACAGTTCAGCCCATAGCACCAGGGTATTACACTGAATTTATTTGTTATGTCTCCCCAGTCTCTCTGGTCTGTGATATTTTTCAAATTTGTTTTTGGTTATGGTATAAGCTGAGGTTTGAATCCTTTTTATTTTCTTCTTTTTTTATGGATAAATGTAATTTGATTCAATTTGGTTTGTCAAAAAGACTATTCATTCCCCATTAAATTACCTTGTATTCAATTGAACATATACCTGTGGGTCTATTTCTGAATTTTAAATCCTATTCTGAATTTTAAATCCATTTACTAAAAGTCTGCTCTTGATTTCAGTAGCTTTATAGAAAATATTTTTTAAGATTTATTTATATATTTTAGGGGGGTGGGGCAGAGGGAGAGAGAGAATCTCAAGCAGACTCCCCACTGAGTGCAGAGCCAAACGCAGGGCTTGATCTCATGGTGCTGAGATCATGACCTGAGCCAAAATCAAGAGTCCGATGCTTAACCACCTGAGCCACCCAGGTGCCCCAGCTTTATAGAAAATATTAAATCAAATATTTTAGACATCCAACTTTGTTTTTCCTTTGAAATATTGTTTTCATTATTTCATTATCTTAGAATTTTTATTAAAATTATCTTGTTAATATCTACAAAATAAGATGACTTATGTTTTTAATATAATTGCATTGACTCTGTGTATCAGGGCAGAATTGACACCTTAACCATATTTTTTTCAATCCCCGAACATGGTACCTCTCTTCAACAAGATGTCATCGTCTTTACTATTTCTCTGTTATGCTTTGTATTTTTTTATTGTACTCTTTTGCACATATTTTTAAACCTTTCCTACGTATTTTGATGCATCTATAAGTGATAGTTCCAACTTGTTTTTTATTGTTCCTGATAGCATATGGAAACTGTGTATTAACCTTGTGCTCTGTAACCTTACCCACCAGCTAATTCTAGTAACTCTTTTGAAGATTCCCCAGGATTTTCTACATAGAAAATCATATTGCTGGGGCGCCTGGGTGGCACAGCGGTTAAGCGTCTGTCTTCGGCTCAGGGCGTGATCCTGGCGTTATGGGATCGAGTCCCACATCAGGCTCCTCGGCTGTGAGCCTTCTTCTTCCTCTCCCACTCCCCCTGCTTGTGTTCCCTCTCTCGCTGGCTGTCTCTATCTCTGTCAAATAAATAAATAAAATCTTAAAAAAAAAAGAAAATCATATTACCTATAAATAAAGACAATTTTATTTCCCTTTTTTCATCACTGAATGCCTTTATTTCTTTCTGTTGTCTTGCTGCACCGGCTAAGACTCCCAGTAAAATGTTGAATAGAAATGGTAAGAGTAGATATCCTGGCCTTGATATCTTTGTTGTAATGTTATCTGGAGGTTTTTCAGAAAGAACCTTTATCACATTGAGTGAGTACCTTTAAGTCCCTAGTTTGCTAAGAGTACTTATAGCTAATGTGTATTTTACTTTGCAAAGGACTTTTCTGGATATAGTAAGATGATCACATATAGTCAATTATTATAGTGCGTTGCATTGATAGATTTTCAAACGTCAATAAACTGCATGTCTCAGATAAAATCCACTTGATCATAATGTATGGTCCTTTGAATACATATTTAGGATTTGTTCTCTAAGATTTTGTTAAGGATTTTTGCATTTATATTTATGGTTTTCTTTTCTTTTTTTTGGTTTCAGGATATTCTGGGCTTATAAAATGAGATAAAAATGTTCTCTCATCTCTTCTATAAAAATTTTGAGAGCTTTTCTGTAGAATTCTTATGATTTCTGTCCTTATCAATTCAATACAATTCACCACTGAAGCTGTTTTGTTCTGGCGTCTTTTCTTTTTCAGTGGCAATGTTTCTAATGACAAATTCTATTTATTAAATATATATAAAGAGGGTGCTTTGGGTGAACTGTATTTTCTTGAGTGAGTTTTGGCAGTTTTTATTTTTTAAGAAAAATATTCCTTTGATCTAGTTTACCAAATTTATTGGAATAGAATTATTTATAATATTCCAATTTATCCTTTCAAACTTTGCCAGGTTTGCCATTTGTCCCCTCTTACACACCTGACATTGTTATTGTGTATCTTCTCACTTTTTTTTCTTTTTTTAACTGATCAGTCTGGCTAGAGGTATATAACTTTTTAAAAAATCTGTTCAGGGGCGTTTGGGTGGATCGGTTGGTTAAGCGTCTGACTCTTGATCTCAGCTCAGGTCTTGATCTCGGGGTCATGAGCTCAAGCACTGTGTTGGGCTCAGCATTGGGCATGGAGCCTACTTAGAAATAAATAAGTAAGTAAGTAAATAATAAATAAATAAATAAATAAATAAATAAATAAACTATTCAAATAACTACTATTGAAAAGCTGAAAGCAGCTTAGATGATTAATTTGAGACATTTATTTATTTCTAAGCACTAGTTTAGTTGCATCCCATAAATTTTATATTGGGATTAATTTCCACTCATTCAGATTAAGTGAGAAAAATATATATAAAAACATATAATTCATGTTTTTTTCTTGTGTTGCTTCCCTGAACTATGGGTTACTTAAAAGTGTGCTGTTTAATTCCTGAATATTTGTATATTTTCCATATATGTGTCTTTGATTTGTAGTTCAATTTCTTTTTGGTCATAGAACATAATATGTATGATTCCAATAATCTTGGATTTATTGAGTTGTGTTTTATCACCCAGAATATATTCTACCTTGGTGAATATGTACATTTGAGAAAAAAAATATGTATTTTGTTATTGTTAAGTGAGCATTCTGTATCTACAAAGACCAGTTTTTTATTAGCACTGTTTCAGTTTTTCAGAGCCCTACTCATTTTTTCTCTATTTGTTCATCAATTATTCAGAGAGGAATGTTAACATCTCCACCAGTAATTGTGGATTTGTATATTTCTCTCTTTATTTCTATCAGTGTGTTTCAGTTATTCTAAAGCTCTGCTGTTGGGTGCAAATAGCCTTTTGGGATTGTTATGTCCTCCTGATATTTTGATTCCTTTGTTATTATGAAATATACCTCCTCATCCCTGGCAATATTCCTTGTTCTCAAGCCTATTTTCTCTGACAGTAGAATGGCTGCTGCAGCTTTTTTATGCATATGTTAATGGTATTTTTCCATAATTTTGCTATTATCTGACTTTTGTCTTTATATTTAAAATGATTTTCATGTAGCTACGTATGGCTGGTTATAGTTTTTAATTCAATTTGAAGATTTATGTGTTTATTGAAACTTCAGATCATTTACATCTAATTCAGTTACCAACATCTTTAATGCTGGCTTAAAACTACCATCAAGTATTTGTTGTCTCAGGTGTTCTTCAATCTCTTTCTTAATTTTTTCCACTTTATTATTGTCATTATTAGGGTATTTTTCAGTATTCTATTTTCCATCATTACCTTTTATTTTTTTAATTTGCTCATGATGATTTCATTTTTTAAATTTTTATCTTAATTCTGGTATTTTAAAAAATAGTTTATTTATTTGAGAGAGACGGGGGGGAGAGAGAGAGAGAGAGAAAGCAGGCACTAGTTGGGGGCAGAGGCAAAGGGAGAGGGAGTAGCAGGCTAACTGCTGAGCAGGGAGCCTGGCACAGGACTCGATCCCAGGACCCTGAGATCATGACCTGAGCTGAAGGCAAACACTTAACTGACTGAGCCACCCAGGAGCCCCTTTAATTCTAGTATTTTTTATTTGCTGCTTTAGGATTTGTCATATACATTTTTAGCATGCCACAGTCTACCTTTAAATAATATTATACCACCTCATGTATATTTCTGGACTCTTATAACTGCAAACGTCCATTTTTCCCTTCTATTTTGTAATGGTTATCACATATACTACTTTTATTTATAGTATAAATTCACTATATACTAGTACTACTACTTTTCTTTAAGCATTTCCTTATCTTTTAAAGAAATTAAGATATGAGAGAAAATATGCATTATGCATAACTGTGTCTACCCTTCCAGACCGTCCTCATTCTTTTTATAGATTTGCATTTCTGTTTTGTATCATCTCTCTATGTCTAAAACAGCTCTATAACATTTTTTATTTGTATCTTGATAGTGCAGCTCTCCTGGCAATCAAGTCTTAGTTTTTGTTTTTGAAAGATATTTTACTAAGTATAAAATTATAAATTGACTTTCTTTTTCAGTACTTTAAATATGTCATTTCATTGTCTTTTTATCTGCATATTTTCTGATAAGATTAGTTTTTATTCATATTTTCCTTGGTCTATAATATGCTTATCTCTCCCACTCTCCACAATCTTTTGAAGATTTTATCTTTGTCATAGTTTTTCAGTAATCCGATTATGATGTACCTTGTGATTTATTTCTATGTTATTCTTCAGTGACCTGTAATCTGCAAGATTATAGTTTTCCTTAAATTTAGATAATAGTTGGCCATCATTTATTAAATTTATTTCTTCTTTTTTCTTCCCACATCTTTTCCTTCAGGGATTCCAATGTCACATATATAAGACAACTTGACATTTTTTTCCATGGGTCATTTATGCTTTGTTTATTCTTACCAGGTTTTTTTTTCTCCCTATGCTTCATTTTGGGTAGTTGCTACTTGGTGTATCTTTAAGTTTATTGATGTTTTCTCTACCAGTGTCTCATCTGCTGTTAATCTCGTCCAAAGTATGTTTCATATCAGATACTGATTTTTTAACTCTACTAATTATAATTGTGTGTGGTTTTTTCTCATATCTTCTATTTTTTCCTCATACTGTTTTTGTGCTCTCTAAATTTCTTGGACATATAGAACATTTTTATATTAATTTTTAATATACTTGTGTTCAAAACTAAAAGAAATGAGATTTTACCACACTTGCAAGCTAATAAGTTGGTCTGCCACAGTTTTATGGATGAATGCAGAAGACATGATACTTACAAGACATAAACAATGGATAGTTTAGTACTCACAAAGATATTGTTGATCAGAACACGAGCATTTTCACACGGGGTCTTTAAGCCCCAGTGCCTACAGGCAGTGCAGATAGGGTTGGATGGCCCCCACACACAGTATGTTTTGTATTCCAGGAGAGGGACCCTGACTTAGGGAATGCAAATTTTTTTTAAGATTTTATTTACTTATTTGAGAGAGAGAGAGAGAGAGAAAGGTGCGGAGGGGCAGAGAGAGAGAGAGAGTCTCAAGCATACTCTGCGCTGAGCATGGAGCTGGACATGGGATTCGATTCATGACCCTGAGATCATGACCTGAGCCAAAACCAGGTCTGATGCTTAACTGACTGAGCCACCCAGGCACCCTGGAGCATGAATCTTTTTTGATGGGCTGTACCCATCCCTTCCCTTTGCTCTCAGGAAGACATTGTCTTCATTATTTTGGGCACAGAGGACAGCTGTGCTTTGCTCTGGAGGGAGGCACCATCTCTGTCTTTCAAGGCTGTAAGAAAGCCTACCATCTGCTCAGAAGAGAGAAAATGTCTCTATTGTGAAAACTGTTACCTTTACAAACATTGTTGAAAACATAGCAAAAAGAAAAGGCAATCAGTGCATTTTACAAGACATGCAGAAATATAAGGAAACAAATGAGAAGATAATTATCTCCCAATATTGTCTTTAATTCCATTTTCCTATAATTGGTAGGACTATACATTGAGTCACATATCTATGATCATATTTTCCTGATTTATTGAACGTCAGATAATTTTTGATTGCATGTCAGATATTGTTAATTTAAGTATAGTATGCTTTATTTTCTTGTATTTCTTAAACAAGTGTTGACTTTGAGTAGGCACACAGTTAAGTTTCTTGGAATCAATTTGACCCATTAGAAGCTCATCAACTTTGTTAGGCCAGACTCAGAGCAGGCTTTACTCCAATTCCAGTTTAGCCAAACTACTGAGGCAATCCTCTTCTCAAGATTCTTCCCAATGTCCTATGTACTAAGAGACCTTTCCATTCCAACTCACGGGAACATGAGCTATTGTCTACTTTTTTGAACTCTGGAAACTCTTTAGATTACTGCCTTCTGATGGTTATTTTCTGGCTTCAGATAAGTTTCCTCTCATGAATGCACAGATGGGAACATAGCCAAAGGCTCGGGAGGCCCTCTCAAGCCCTCTGAAGCTACTTTTTTTTTTTGGTATAGCTACCTCCTCTCCAGTACTCTTCCCTACAAATTCTAACTGCCTTCATCTTCACGAACTCTGATCTCTGTCTCCTTAATGTAGATTTTGTTAGGTCTTTAGTCTGTCTGTGCAGTGACCTGGAACACTGCCTGCAGACAGTAAGTTGATGCAGTTTTAGACTTTACCCCATTTATTTTTCTTCCTTACATGATCACAGTTCCTTGCTGTCTGTTTTCAATGTGTGACAAATCTTTCTTTTTCTTTTCTTTTTTTTTTTTTTTTTTTTTTTTTTTTTTTTTTTNTGTTTAAAGGAGGGAGGTAAACTTGCTTTCTGTTACTCAATCATAGACCGAAGCAAACTAATCAGAAAGGTTTTGTCTCCTATGTTTTGGAACACCCATATTTTCGAACAGGATGATCTGCATTCACTCTAGTATCTATTTGCGAGCTTTTAAATTCACATTTTTAGGATGTCTTTCTCAGACCTAAAAAGTAAATCCATGAGCATAGTAATCTATAAACAGGGGATACAGCTATTTCTAGACATGGGTTATATTTATAATTTTTCCCAGCTTCACTGAAGTATACTCAACAAATAAAATTATAAGATATTTTTAAAAATATAATGTGATAATTTGATATCCATAGGCATAGTGAAAAGATTCCCCCCATTGAGTTAAATAACACATCCAGCACCTCACACATTTACTGTTTTTGTTTCCTTTTTTGGTGAAAATGTTTAAGTTCTATTCTCTCAGCCAATTTCAATTACACAATACAGTGTTATCAACTATAGTCCCATGTTATACATTACATTATCAAACTTTTTTCATTGTATAATGGAAAGTTTGTAACCTTTGCCCAACTTCTTATTTTCCCCACCCTCCAGTCCTTAGCAACCATTATGCTTTTCTCTTTCTATGAGTCAACTATTTTTTTCTTTTTTAGATTCCACGTATAAGTTATATCATTCAGTGTTTGTTTGGCTTATTTCATTCGCATAAGGTGATATTTAAAATATACAGCAACAACTACGACAGCATGAACACTGAATAATCTGATATCAACCATACATAAACAATTGGGTTATACTGCCGTGTTCCTGAAAACACTTTTTTTAATAAACATACACACATACACACACATGCACATATTTTTCATTGCTGAATTATTTTCTACATAAGAAGTAAAAGGTAATCATCAAGACAGTATGGTACTGGCAGAAAAACAGACACATAGATCAATGGAACAGAATAGAGAACCCAGAAATGGACCCCAACTTTATGGTCAATTAATCTTTGACAAAGCAGGAAAGAATATCCCTCAAAAAAAGATAGTCTCTTCAACAAATGGTGTTGAAAATTGGACAGCCAAATGCAGAAGAATGAAACTAGACCATTCTCTTACACCACACAAAAAGATAAACTCAAAATGGATGAAAGACCTAAATGTGAGACAGGAATCCATCAAAATCCTAGAGGAGAACACAGGCAGCAACCTCTGTGACCTTGGCCACAGCAACTTTTTGCTAGACACATCTTCAAAGGCAAGGGAAACAAAAGCAAAAAATGAACTACTGGGACTTCATCAAGATAAAAAGCTTTTGTACAGCAAAGGAAACAGTCAACAAAAACTAAAAGGCAACTGACAGAACGGGAGAATATCTTTTCAATATCTTATTAGATAAAGGGCTGTTTTCCAAGATCTATAAAGAACTTATCAAACTCAACACCCAAAAAAACAAATAATCCAGTCAAGAAATGGGCAGAAAACATGAACAGACATTTCTCCAAAGAAGATATACAAATGGACAACAGACATGAAAAAAATGCTCAATTTCCCTCAACATCAGGGAAATACAAATCAAAACCACAATGAGATACCACCTCATACCAGTCAGAATGGCTAAAATTAACAAGTCAGGAAACAACAATTGGCGAGGATGCAGAGAAAGGGGAACCCTCTTACACTGTTGGTGGGTACAGCCACTCTGGAAAACAGTATGGAGTTTCCTCAAGAAATTAAAAATAGANATTGGCGAGGATGCAGAGAAAGGGGAACCCTCTTACACTGTTGGTGGGTACAGCCACTCTGGAAAACAGTATGGAGTTTCCTCAAGAAATTAAAAATAGAACTACCCTAGGATCCAACAATTGCACTACTAGGTATTTACCCAAAAGATACAAATGTTTTGATCCAAAGAGGCACCTTCACCACAGTTTTTATAGCAGCAATGTCCACAATAGCCAAACTATGGAAAGAGCCCAGATGCCCGTTGATAGATGAAGGGATAAAGATGTGTGTGTATGTGTGTGTATATATATATATATATATATATATATATATAATGTAATATTACTCAGCCATCAAAAAAGATGTAGTCTTACCATTTACATCATCATGACTGGAACTGGAGGGTATTATGCTAAGCGAAATAAGTAAATCAAAAAGGCAATTATCATATGGTTTCGCTCATGTGGAATTTAAGAAACAAAACAGAGAGTCATAGGGGAAGGGAAAAATAAAATAAGACAAAATCAGAAAGGGAGACAAACCATGAGAGACTTAACTATAGGAAACAAACTGAGGGTTGCAGGAGGGGACAGTGGGAGGATGGGGTAACTGGGTGATGGGCATTAAGGAGGGCACATGATATAATGAGCCCTGAGTGTTATATGAAACAGACAAATAACTGAACTCTGCATTAAAAAAACAATTTAAACAATTTATGGAGACCAACGAGAATGAATACACAACGGTCCAAAACCTATGGGAT